>NC_056727.1:690311339-690478775 GCF_019279795.1 Protopterus annectens
TTTTATTTCTCCTCCCTGCCCTTGATGGTCGCAGTGTGTGTGTGTAGTGTGTAGGGGCCTAGTGAGTGTGTTTCCTTTCAGTGATGTCGGAGGCCCCTAAAGCCATTTTTTCGAAATGCACCGAGTGTGGTCACAAGCTTTCACCGGCTGATGGCCACACTCGGTGCGTTAGGTGCCTTGGGGTTGAACACCTCTCTTCGGGTTGCGCGATTTGCGCTGTGTTCAACCCCAGGGCACTTAAGGATCGGAGGTCGAAGCTGGTTCTGGCGGGTCTTTTGCCCCCAGACCCGGCGCCGGCCTCCGGTACTTCTGTGGCCGTTACCCAGTCTTCAGTAGCGGCCACTCCTGCCCCCCTCCCTCCGACCGGGACTCAACCTCCCACTGGGGCTTCGGAGGTGAGGGAGGCCAGGAAAAAGAAGCGGAGGGAGAAGCACCTTAAGCGGCGGGCCGAAGACTCCTCCTCGGCCCCGCCTGCCCAACGGGCTTCTCCCTCCAGGGTTTCTGGTTCGCCTCCCCCTTGGATCCGATCCCCTTGCTTCTCACCGGGACCTGAGGAGGAGGTGACCCAGTCCCCATCGAGGTCATCGAGGCGGCACTCCAGGCCTGCCTCGGTGGCCTCCTCGAGGTCCACCTTCAGTATGTCAGATGCGGACATGGACCGGATGATGAGGAGGTTCATCCAGGCCCAGATGCAGATGGGAGTGCTCTTGCCTCCCCCCTCTGGGGGGTAGCTCGACGCCCTTTTTTGCTCCTATAGCTCCTTCTCCGACCCGCCTCCCGGGTTCGGAGCTGTCGGAGCCGAGCCGCGTTGGATCCGGGGGTGGGTCGGAGCCGACAGTGCTGGGCACTTCGGCTCCGACTATTCCCTCGAGTTTGTCGGATCCGACCTCTCGGAGCTGTGGGCCGAGCTTCGGATCCGAGGGACTCGGTGTGCTCTCGGCCCCGTCCCGTCGGAGCGCACTGGTCCTTCGGATCCGAGTGGGAGTCGGATCTTGGATCCATCAGAGAGCGGCTCCCCCTCGGCTTTCGCGGTGGTGGAGAGGGTGCTGTTAAGTGCATCCAGGCCCCCGGTCCTGGCTTCGGCTCCCCCCTGCACTCCCTCTCAGCTGGTCCTGGCTCCCTCACCCGGCCTTCGGGGCAGCCTGCTTCAGCGCCTCTAGGTGTTCCTTTGGAACAGGATATTGCTGGTGAGGACTCCTCGGACAGCCCCCCCGAGGAGGTTCCTTGCAAGTCGAAGTGCAAGATGAGGCACGTGGACTCCCCTGAGTCCCTCACTGAGGATACGGACTTGGATGAAGGGGAAGGCTCCCCAAGGTCACCCCCCCGAGGATGTCTCCTTTGGAGACATTATGGAAATGCTCAGAATCAGGGGTAGTGGTCTGCCCACAAAGCTTCCTCCGACGAGTCCGTATTCCTAGAGGCATTCGAGGCAGGGCCATCTACCTCTTGGGTGTCCCCTCCCCCTGACCCCTTGGTGGATCTTATAGCCTCTAGGGCTTGGAGGGAGCCGGACACTGTAGAGCCTGTTCCCAAGCACCCGGACAAAATTTTGAGCCCCCCATCAGAGAGAACCCATTGGAGCAGAGGTCCCCCTGTGGATGCCATGTTGGTGGTGGCAGCCACCAAGAGAGAGTTGGCTCAGGAGAGCCCCACGGTTCATCCGCCATGCAAGGAGTCTCATGCGATGGACCGCCTTGGGAAGCGGGCCTTCAGTTCAGCGACCTTCTCCATGAGGGCCATGAACTATATGGCACACGTCATTCGGATGCAGCGGGATCTAATTAAAGAATACACTGCTTCCCCCCCAGGGTCCATGTCAGAAGGGGACAAGCAACTGTACTCCTCCAGAATGTCCACCCTACGTTCTATTTCCAACACCTCTATGCGGCTTTTGTCTCACGCCACTGAGTGAGCCGCTAGAGCAGGCAGAGTTGGGCTGGTCATGAGGAGGCAAGCCTGGCTCCGACATTGTGACTTCTCGGAACCCTTTAAGGCGTCATTTGCGAATGCCCCTTTTGATGGTTCTGCATTGTTTGGCAAAACCGTTCGCGACACCCTTGTCCAGAGCGAGAAAGACGTTGTCTGCCGTCGGAGTCCGCTTCTCTGCTCCCCAGAGGTCCTTTGCCAAGAACCAAAAGGGTCAGAAGAAGATGTGGTTCCAGAAATCGCATCAATCCCAGTCTGCTCCGGACAACCAATCCTCTCGTGGCAGAGGAGGACAGGGAGGACGCCGCCCTAGAGGCAGAGGGGGTCCCAGGAATTTTGGGTCCAGAGAACCTTTCTCTGAGAGGCCCACGCAGAACCCCTGAGGGGTTACCCGGCTGCTCCACTCTGGAGGCAGTCGGGGGACGTTTTTCGAGGCACCTAGCAATGTGGGAGTCCATAACAACGGATCGCTGGGTGCTTCGTGTTATATCCAGAGGATACCAAATTCCCTTTCTTGTAACCCCCAGAATCAGAAGCCTCCCCAATGTACCACCCAATCAGAGGGAGGCGGCTGCTGCAGAAATTCAGCAGCTCTTACAAAAAAGAGCCATCCAGCCCGTCCCCCCAGATCAGTTCAGATCAGGTTTTTACTCCAGGTTCTTTCTGGTGGCAAAAAAGACGGGGGACGTGAGGCCCATCCTGGACCTCTCTCTCTTGAACCTGGCAGTACCAAAAGTAAAGTTCCAGATGGTCACACTGCAATCTATTCTCCCACTACTGCGGGAGAACGACTGGATGTGCTCGATAGACCTCAAGGATGCGTAGTATCACATTCTCGTAGACAGACGCTCCAGTAGGTTTCTCCGCTTCCAGCTAGGAGCCAGCCATTTCCAGTTCAGGGCCCTTCCCTTCGGTCTCACCTCAGCCCCCAGGGTGTTCACCAAGGTCTTGGCAGCAATAGCGGCCCACCTGAGACTCCAGGGAATTCAGGTCTTTCCGTACCTGGATGACTGGCTCCTTACTGCCCCAACAAGGCATCTTCTTTGCTCATGCAGGGATTATTTCCTCAATCTGGATCCACTCCTAGGGTTGACCATCAACATGGCCAAATCCTCCCTGGCTCCTACACAAGTATTGGATTTCATAGGGGCGAGGTTGGACTCCAGACTGATGCTTGCTTTCTTAACTCCAGATCGGCTTCAGAACCTGAGATTGCACGTGCAGGCCATCCTTCAACTTCAAGCTCCTTCGGCGGAATTGGTTCTGAGGGCTCTAGGGTCCATGGCAGCAGCAATTCCGCTGCTGCCATTGGCCCGGCTGAATATGAGGGTCATACAGTGGACCCTCCAGGTACAATGGTCCCTATCTCACAATCCCCTGTCTCATCCCCATTCCCTTAAGCAGGGTCTGCAAAAGGTTGCTCGTGTGGTGGCTCCAGTCTCCACATGGAACGCCCCTTCTCGCTGCCTCCGCCAGTCGCCACAGTGACCACGGACGCTTCTCGCCTGGGGTGGGGGGGCACTATTCGGGCAGAACAGTCCAAGGCACGTGGAACGACATAGAGACCTCATTGCATATCAGCGTCCTGGAAATGAGGGCGGTGCTTTTGACGTTGCAAGCACTTCACAACCCTCTTCCGGTGGGGACGATTGCAGTACAGACGGACAACATGTCAGTCGTCTGGTACATCAACAAACAGGGGGGAACCAGGTCTTACCCTCTCTGCCGCAAGGCCATGAGAGTGTGGGAATGGGCGATATCCACCAACCGCTTTCTCATCGCAATGCACATTCCGGGACAGTCCAACATTTTAGCGGACAGACTCAGTCGTACTATCCTGACTCCTTACGAGTGGTCTCTCAATCCTCTAGTGGCAGAGCAAGTATTTGCCAGATGGGGGCGACCTTGTTGCGATCTTTTTGCCTCTCCCTCAAATGCCAAATGCATAGATTACTTTGCTCTGATCCCCCCTCCGGGGGAGTCCCCGAGAGACTCTCTAGTCCATGCTTGGCCTCCCGGACTACTTTATGCTTACCCACCTCTGCCCCTGATGTTGAAACTATTGCAGAAAGCCAGTCAGTTGGGGAGCAAGATGATCCTCATTGCCCCATTCTGGCCTCGTCAGACGTGGTTCCCTTACCTATTGTCACACCTGATTCATCCGCCCTGGATTCTGGATCCCCTCCCGGATCTCATTTCACACCCCCTGGGTCTCCCGACTCCGAACCTGGCCAACCTAAATCTGACGGCTTGGTTGCTCCAGTTCCACTCCTGATAAGGACTCCCGGAAACTCATCACCAGTCAAAGCCATTCTAGTAGCAGCTCACAAGCCTTCCACCAGAAGGGTTTATCGGAGTAAATGGAAACGTTTTTCCATTTGGGCAGAGCACCGTCATTTAGATCCCTTTACGGCGCCGGCAGCGTCGGTTCTAAATTTTCTAACTTCTCTCTTTCACCAGGGGGCTAGTTCTTCCACGGTCAAGGTACAACTTGCAGCAATTTCACACTATCATGTAGGGCAGGAGTCAGGCCTGCTTATTACTTCCAAACTGTGTAAGACCTTCCTTAAGGGTACCTTCCTCCTCAGGCCCCCGGTCAAAGAGGTGGTACCTCAATGGGATTTATCGCTAGTTTTACAGGCCTTGACTAGCCCCCCTTTTGAGCCGGCGGCCACTGTTGATCTCAAATACCTCTCTTGGAAAACGGCCTTTTTGGTGGCCATAACTTCAGCCAAGAGGGTCTCGGAACTCCAGGCTCTCTGTGTCAAACCACCGTATTTGGTCTTCCACCCAGACAGAGTTCACCTCAGGATCAATCCGTCTTTTCTACCTAAGGTATCTTCGGAAGCTAACATTAATCAATCTATTAATCTTCCAGTATTCTTCCCCAACTATCAAAACAAAGGAGAATATAAGCTGCACTCTTTAGACGTGCACAGACAACTACGTTTTTATATTCATCGAACTACTGGTCATAGGCAATCCGATCAGTTGTTTGTCTCCTTTTCCAAAAACAACTTCGGCAAGTCTGTTTCTAAAGTTACCCTCTCCCGATGGATATCTAATTGTATTCTCTTAGCATATCAGAGCTCGGGGAGGCCTGCGCCTCAGGGAGTCCGTGCTCATTTTACTAGGGTCGTTGCTACATCGGCTGCTTTCAAGGCTAGGGTTTCTCTGGATGGCATTTGTTCCGCAGCCACTTGGGCTTCATCTCATACCTTTATCAGCCACTACAAAGTAGATATCGTCTCCCGAGGTAGGGCGTCTTTTGGCTCTGCAGTGCTCCGGAATATTCTTCCACGAGGCCACCCAAGATTTAGGTAGCTGGGGACTCTGTCCCAAAGGTTGCTGACAAATGAAGTTCCTACTTCAGATTAAGAAGTTATGTACTCACCATAACATTCCATCTGAGTGGGTATCTTCATTTGTTTGCAACCATCCCCCCCTCCTTCCCCCGGACCAATATGATCCTACCTGGGGTTCTTTAGATTAGTTCCCTCTGGGACACAGTATTAGCTGTGCTATGGGGCAAACTTGATCTGAGGTCAGTCAGGGTTGGTAGGGGATTATGGGTAAAGGGAGGAGCTAGGAACTCGGATCTATGCCGTGATAGAAGTTGCCGGCTCGGATCCGAGATCGGATCCGTATCCCAAAGGTTGCAGACAAATGAAGATACCTACTCAGATGGAACGTTATGGTGAGTGCATAACTTCTTATTTCCTCTAATGACCAGGATTTACCCTTCTACCTATGAGGATGCTGATGCTGTGGATTCTATTCCCCCTGCTTCCCTTCCCAGAGGATTTCTCTTTTGGTGAAGCCTTGCATACTCTCAGGGAGCTTTTTCATTGGGAAAGTCAGGATTTCTCTGATTCCAAAAAGAGGCTTCGGGATTTCTTACTCCTGCCCTAGCACAGGCCTTTAGCTATACCTCCTGTACTGGACATTGTTGATGCCTTTTTGGAATCTAGCATGGCCCCTGACTCTTTACCTCCTGCTTCCAGAAAACCTGATAGATATGACAGGGTTCCCAACTCTCACAAGTTCCTTTTCAAAAATCCTACTGCAGATCTTGAAACCATTTCACAGGGACCCAAGGGCATTAAAGCTACTACTGCCAAAAGTCCTACCCCCTCTGATAGAGACTCCTGGGCGCTGGATAAATGGGATAAGAAGGTATACACTTTTGCAACTTTGGCCAGTAGGGCCTTGAATTGCCAGTTTCATATGTTAAAGTATCAGCTGCATATTATTGGATTGCTTAACAGAAAATGATGTTGATTCCTGATTGTGCTGAAAATAAGGATTTACAGGATTTTATGCATTCTGCTGAACAAGTTGGTAAACATATATTGCAATGTGGTTTTGATTCACTAGAGGCATCTTGCAGGGCTGCGGTAACTGGGTGATTGGATGGGAAATGGGAAATTCACCCCGGGGATCACTTCTGTGGCTCTTCTCGACAGGGGCACAGGAAAATAATTTTCTTGGGTGGCGAAAGCCAGGGTACATTTTTTGGCTAGGCTTGTATGGGCCCTAGGGCCGATAGCCTAGTACCTACCTACCTATGAAGGCATGCCTGGCTTAAGGAGTAATCCTTGCCAGATCATGTTAAAGTGAAATTACTGGATGCTCCCTTAAATCAGGGCCACCTGTTTGGCAACAAGGCAGAAGAAGTTCTTAAAAAGATGGAGGAAAAAGCTAAATCTATGCAAACTATTAAAGACCTTTTACAAGTACAACCTCCAAGGTTTAGTAGGCATTGGCCTTCTAAGAATTGGTCCTTTCCTGCCTCTTCCTGACCATCTCAGTCCAAACGCAGATCCAGCAAAGCACCCAGGCTTCAGTCCCAGTGGACACACAGGAGTAAGCAGTGGGGGGCCTACACTTCCAAATTTGGGAGTAATAAAATTCCCCCTATGGTAAACTGTCTCATTGACTTCTTTTAAAACTTCCAAGCACTTCTCAACGGACTGCCCCTTTGGGGGGGGGGGGGGATTGCACTTCATGCAAAGAACTGGGGACTCATTACCCAGGACAAATGGGTTTTAAATAGTGTCCCATGGATACAGATTTCACTTCCACATGTCACCAACTCCAAGCGGTTGGCCGGATCTACCTCCAAAGCAGTGGGCAGAGGCCCAAAAGTAAGTACGCTCTCTTAAGCATAGGGGCTTTTCAATTGGTACCAGAAGAGAAAAAGGGACAAGGTTTCTAATCGAGATTTTTCCTGGTACCCAGAAAAGACAATTAATGGCGTCCTATCCCGGACCTGCCTACTCTAAACACCTTTCTGGTGATTCCAAAATTCAAGATGCTGACTCGTCACCAGTTGCTTCCTATGCTAAGCAAAGATGCCTGGTTGGCAACACTAAATTTAAAGTAAACATACCTGCACATCCCAGTCAGGGAATCTTGCAGAAGATACCTATGCTTCAAAGCAGGCTACATGCACTATCGGTTCTCTGCACTGCCCTTTGGCTTATCTACTGCTCCCAGGGTATTCACAAAGTGCCTAGCTCCAGTCATTGCATTTTGCAGGCAAAGAAATATTCAAGTATACCAGTACCTGGACGATTGTCTAATTCAGGCAGAAAACCAGGACATACTTTTGAATCCATCTGGCTTTTGTACAGAGAGTGCTAACTTGTCTGGGGTACACCATAAACGAAAAGAAATCACACGTGGTACCCTGTCAACAAATTATGTTCTTGGGAGCAAGGTTGAACACAACTTCCCAGATGGCTTTCCTCGTGCCAGAGAAACAAATTCACTTGACAACCTACTTCAAACAAGTGGTCACAAAAACCCTGCTTGTCTGCAAGGCAAATACTACAAGCCTTGGGGTTCATGGCCTCCTGCATTCTTCTAATTCTATATGCAAGACCGCATATGAGGGAACTACAATGGTATATAAAAAGCCTATGCTGTCAACATTCTCAGGACCTAGAAGTAATGATTCCTATCATTCTTTGTCTACGCCTAGAGTTCCTGCCCAAACCCTAACAACAGACACATCAGACTATGCATGGGGGGGGGGGGGGGCACACCTGGCAGGGAAGTGCATTTAGGGCAGATGGAACCCAGTTCAAATGCACATTCACATCAATCATAAAGAAATGTTAGCTGTACAGAATGCTGTGACAGCCTTCAAGGACCACATTCTTCCAGGACAATTAATGGTAAAGACAGACAACACCACTGTTATGTGGTACATAAACAAGCAGGAGGTACACATTCTTACCCCCTCTGCAGACTAGCCATGGCATTGTGGAATGCAGTCTTGAGCTACCAAGTACATCTACAAGCTTAATTCCTGCCAGGAAAACTAAATATACTGGCAGATAGATGGACTAGGCAAAACTCTCATGGACCCACACAAGTGGAAACTGGAGCCAAGGATTTTCAACATGTTGACAAGCAAATGGGGGAGCCCAGATATAGACCTGTTTGCCTCCCCCCAGAACCATCACTTGGAAAATTGTATGCAAGGACTCGCCACAGACAAGCTTGGAAAGTGGATGCTCTGTCCTTCATCTGGAAAAACCTATCAGTTTATGCCTTTCCTCCTCTGCCTCTGCTTTCCAAAGTACTACTAAAGCTCAAACAAGACAAACCAAGGATGATTTTGATTGCACCAGCCTGGCCACGCCAACACTGGTACCCCCTCCTGTGCAGTTTGTTACTGTTGGCCCCATGGCACCTGCCTCAGTCTCCTACCCTGCTGTCTCAGAAGGAGAATCAGATTCTGCACCCTCAGCTTGAAACACTGAACCTAGCAGCCTGGCTATTTACCTAAGCTCTTCTTTACCATCCCTCAGTAAACCAGTGATGGATGTCATTTTAGAGGCAAGGAGGCCTAGTACTAGAAAATCTTATGCTGAAAAATGGAAAAGATTCTGTGCCTGGAATCAATCTCAAGGGATGAGCACATCAGTGCCCAATTTACCTCAGATTTTACAGTACTTAACTGAGATGCTTCACAAGGGCCTGTCTTTTTCCTCAATAAAAATTCATGCCTCAGCCATTTCAGCTCATTATAACACAGAACCTTTCCTATTCTCTCTTCCACTGCTCAAGCAGTTCCTCAGAGGGGCCAAAAATTTAACACCACCCAGGAGAGCTCCAACTCCAGCCTGGGACCTTAACTTTGTATTGGATAAAGTCACCCTTCCTCCTTTTGAGCCAGCTGCTACTGCAGATTTAAAATTCCTTTCTTGGAAAACCGCTTCCCTTTTAGCCATCACTTCAGCAAGAAGGGTATCTGAATTACAGGCCCTTATGGCAGTGGAGCCTTTCATCATCTTTCATGCGGACAGGGTGTCCCTCAGGACCAATCCCTCTTTCATGCCAAAGGTGGTATCCAGTCTGGCCTTTAATCAGTCCATTCAGTTGCCTACCTTCTTTCCTAATCCACAGAACAAAGGGGAACGGATACTGCACTCCTTAGATGTGCACATACAATTTAGATTCTACTTGGACAGGTCTAAACCTCAAAGGAAATCTGAACAACTGCTGGTGGCATTTGCTGCAGGGACAGAGGGGAAGGCTATTTCAAAGTGAACCATCTCCAAATGCATAGGCCATTTCATTCACTTCTGCTATAAGCACCATGGAAAACCTGTTCCACAGGGGATCAGATCCCACTCAACCAGGGCTGCATCTACCTCTACAGCCTTTCTCAGAGGTGTACCTACCAGGGTACCAGGGACATCCTAGAAGCTGCTACCTGGAGTTCTGTACATACTTTCACCAAGCATTACCATTTGCCAATTTTCTCTAAATCCAGAGCTGCCTTTGCCACTGCAGTTTTTCAGGGCCTTATAGCTGGTCCTAATGCTATCTAAATTCCTCCTCCCATCCTTAGCTTTGGCAATCTACCCAAATGTAATGACTGCAACCGTGAAACATGAAGAACATAGTACAGTTGTGTACACTTACCATAAATGTAGTTGTTCGAGTATATTCACTGTTGCAGTCCTGGTTACCCTCCCTCCAGCCCCCTGACTTTGTTTGGCTATACCTCTTCTCTCCTTTTCAATACTTAAAAGCTTTTTGGTATATTTGCTTTTTTGTTTGAGGTATAACCTTGTATATTTATAGATTTAATTGCTTCCCATCAGGGGGCACATGGCATCTGGGGCAAGAACATCTGATGTAATGACATTGGCTGCATGTTTTATACCACTGATGACCTGACGTCACGGAAGAAGAGACAGCAAATGACGTAGGAACCAAGACTTTATTAATCAGGGTGACTGAGGGCTACTGCAAGCAGTTAATCCAAATGTAATGTCTGTAACAGTGAATACAGTCGAACATCTACATTTATGGTAAGTGTACACAACTGTACTTTACAGCTTTACCATGGAGTAAGGGGGTCAGGAACTGTACCTAGAGCCTTTGGTCAACATTATACTGTTTTACATACCTTTTCAAATATATGAATAAAACTGTCAAAATTATCACCCTCTGTAAATTGTGGAAGAAATTTACTGACGTTTATTTCTTCTGGGGTTTGGTTACTGCCTTCGCCATTACTTCCATAACCCTGGCGAAGAGTCAGCATCTCCTTTTCATGTTGCCTCTGCCTCTCATTTTCTTCAGCCTCCAAATGCTGCAGTCTCTTTGTTGATTCTGTTTCCAAACATTTGGCCTCCAGTTGAAGTCTTTCCAACTACAGACGGATTCTTAAGTCCTCTGTGGAAAGGTTGAACTGTCCATTTTCTGATAGCTGTACATCCCCAAAGCCAGTCTGGTTATCCTCCTGGTTGCTGGTCTGTGATGCAGCTGTGATTGAGGCTGCAGTCATTTCTGCTTCTCTGGCATGCACCAGTCCTTTGGCTTGGCACATCTCAGCTAGCTGGTTCCTTGTTAGCTTGCCATAATCCTCCGCTGAAATCCTTGCCTGCTGTCCCTGACTAACCAAGGTAACAAAAAATAAATAAAACTATTGTGATATGAAACTCTGAATGTTCACTGTGTGGCTGCTTGAGAATGCAAACATCTTCTTTATTGATCACTGTTTACAGGTTACAGGAGTTCAATATCCACACCACTGAATCCCAATATGTGGATATCCCACCACTGCCAACCAGTAAATATGTGATGTCCCACCACTGGACCAGTAATCAATGATTCTCAATCCTCACCACTGGCACCAGTGGGGGGCGTACACTGAGAGGATGAGAAGTACACACACAGTATTTCCTGATGCTGCTCTCTGCATCAGGTGCAGATGTTCATCGTGTTACCCTGCTGCAGTCATCACACTTGGGTTATCCTGCCGTCAGGCGGTCCTGCAGTCAGCCAGAGTTCCAAAGTCGTGGTCCGGCGTTGGTTGCTGTCGCTTCTTCCCTGACGTCAGTGCGCCAGGGGTATTATAAGAGGCATCCGACGTCATTTTCTTCAGTCTTTCTTGCCACGCGGTGCCCGAAGCAGAAGCCGACACCTGAGATTTTCGAATCGAATTTCAGTCCGAATTTCAGTCCGAAGTCTTCAATAAAGCTAAGTACCCCATTGGGGAACCTTTTCTTGCCTCAGTCCAATGTCAGAAAAAGTTAACAGTTGCATTTCTTGTGGGAAGCAAATACCTCATAAGGACTTCCATTCTTATTGTATTCCTTGCCTAGGCCCAGACCACGATGTCACAGGTTGTCGGTTTTGTGCTAGGTTTAATAAACGAACTATCAAATGCCGTTTTGACTTTGCACGACATTACTTTGGTAGAAAATTTAATTATATCATGCCGTCGGAGCAGCCGACGACCAGCATGCATAAAAAACGCAAGGATGAGGACAGGCAGCCTAGGACCAGGCCAGATTCCAAGGCCTCTGCTGGGCCTGTCGCCGGTTCTCCGGTTTTCAGTGAGGCACCTTCGCAGCCCCTGACGACTGCAGAATTGGAACCCCAGACAGCTGCGGATTCTCAAGCGAAGTGTACTAGGCTGTCGCAGCCATCTTCATTAGGCCCTTCCGACACCGGAACAGGAGATCCCGGTGCAGTAGAAACATCTTCAGTTGCAGAAGGTGTCTTCAGACCGACTACAATCTCCATTAAATCTTATGCTAAGCTTAAAACTCCAGTTAAACCAAAAAAGACTGTACATCAGTCTCCAGTTCAAGGCCCCATGCCTAAGAAACAGATGCTTAAGATGGCTGAAGATTTGATTACCCTAATCAGGGGTTCCCATCCTCCTCCAGATAAAAGACCAAGACAAGAGGAGGATTATGCTTCCTCTGACCAGGTTTCAATTTCCTCAGATTCTTCTGAGGAACAGGATTACGCTTTTCCCCCTTACGAAGACTCTGATGCTGAAGAACTCTATTCCCTCAGCATCTCCCCCTGAAGACTACTCCTTTGGGGAAACTTTACATACCATGAGGGAACATTTCCACTGGGAAGGCCAGGACTACTCTGATTCTAAGAAAAGGCTCCAAGAGTTCCTTTTACTACCCCAACACAGACCACTTGCTATTCCTCCTGTTTTAGACATTGTGGATGATGTTTACTTGGAGTCTAGTCTAAATCCATTCTCTCTACCTCCTGCTCCAGCCAAACCAGACAGATACTACAGAGTACCCGACTTACACAAATTCCTTTATAAAAGCCCTGTTGCTGACCCAGAAACAATTTCCCAGGGTCCCAAAGGGGCTAAAGCTTCTATGGCTAAAAATCCTGTGCCCTCTGAAAGGGATTTCAGAGCCCTAGATAGATGGGGAAAGAAGATATACACCTCAGCTACTCTGGCTATGAGAGCATTAAATTGTCAGTTTCACATGCTGAAATATCAGCAATTCCTAATGTCTCAATTAAAACAAAAAATGAGCACACATTCTGAACAGTCTGAATTCAAGGAAATGCAGGATCTGTTGCATGCAGCTGAACAGGTGGGCAAGCATACTTTACAATGTGGATTTGATTCATTGGAAGCTTCCTGTAGAGCAGCTGTTACTGGGTCTGTCATACGTAGACATGCTTGGTTAAAAGAACAAACCCTACCTGATCATGTTAAAGCAAAATTATTGGATGCACCTTTACAGCAAGATGTATTATTTGGTGTCAAAGCAGAAGAGGTTTTAAAGAAAGTGGAGGATAAGGCAAAGTCTATGCAGATGGTCAAGGATTTTTACAGGTACAACCCCCTCGTTTCAGCAGAAATTGGTCAACAAAAAACTGGTCCTTTCCAGCTTCTGACAGATCTCAGAGGGGCAAATACAGACGCCCAAGGGGCAGAGGTCAGTCACAAGGCCCTTACAAACCTCGCCAGTGGGGTTCTGCTACCCAGAAAGGAGGAGAAGACCGGCCCCAAGCTAGCAGAAGACAAACACAATTACTCAACCCTCAAACTACCAAGCCAAATCTCTTTTGGCAGCTCCCTTGGGAGGAAAATTAGCACTTTTTGCAGACAACTGGCACATCATCACAAAAGACAAATGGGTCCTAAACATTGTCTCACAAGGATACAGATTCCACTTTCATACCTTGCCAAGGATAAAAGGAATGCCAAACCTGCCACCAAATCAATGGGCAGAGGCACAAAAACAAATTATAGCTCTCATGGACATGAGAGCCATTCAACAGGTACTTACACAGGAGCAAGGACAAGGATTTTACTCAAGACTCTTTCTAGTCCCCAGAAAGGACAAAGCATGGAGACCCTTTCTGGATCTTTCAATTCTGAACACCTATCTGCAAGTACCAAAATTCAAGATGCTAACACTACAGCAGCTTCTTCCCATGCTGGGCAAGAAGGCTTGGCTAGTAACGTTGGACCTCAAGGAGGCATACCTGCATGTCCCTATCAGACAAAATTGCAGAAGATACCTCCATTTCATTGCAGGTTCAACCCATTATCAATTCTCTGCACTGCCCTTTGGCTTATCTACTGCGCCCAGGGTCTTCACAAAATGCCTGGCACCAGTAATTGCATACTGCAGACAAAGAGGAATTCACATATACCCATACCTGGACGACTGCCTTATTCAAGCAGAAAGCAAGGACATTCTTTTAAAGCATCTGGCATTTGTCAAACACCTTCTAAGTTGCCTAGGGTACACAGTAAACAAAAAGAAATTAAAACTAGTGCCCTCACAAAACATAATATTCCTGGGTGCCAGCTTGAATACAACGGCCCAGATGGCTTATCTCATGCCAGACAAGCAACAACAGCTGACTCAATACTTCAAAATAATGGCAACAAAGACCCAACTCCTTGCAAGAAAAATTCTGCAGGCCTTGGGATTCATGGCATCTTGCATACTACTAATACCATTTGCAAAACTGCATATGAGGAAATTACAATGGTACCTGAAAAGTGTATGGACTCAGCACAGCCACAGCTTGGAAATAATGATACCACTCATTCCCTGCCTTCAACAGGAGTTTCTATGGTGGGCACAGGCATGTCACCTCAACAAGGGTCAGCCTTTCACCTTACCCACAGCCAGGCAAACCATAATAACAGATGCATAGGACTATGCCTGGGGAGCACACATGGCAGGACAGTGCATTCAGGGCAAATGGACTACAGATCAAAGGCATCTGCATATCAATCAAAAAGAAATGCTAGCAGTACAGAATGCCCTAACAGCTTTCAAGGACCTCTTACACCCAGGACAACTAATAATAAAGCTGGACAATACCACAGTAATGTGGTACATAAACAAGCAACGGGGCACACATTCCTACCCTATATGCAGGCAAGCAATGACCTTGTGGAACACAGCACTGTCTTACCAAGTTCAACTACAAGCACAATTCCTGCCAGGAAAGAAAAACACATTGGCAGACGATCTAAGCAGAAACATCATGGATCCCCACGAGTGGAAACTAGATCCACAAGTATTTGCAATGATAACTCAGAAATGGGGATGCCCAGACATAGATCTGTTTGCCAACCCCCAAAACTACCAACTTCAAAAATTTTGCACAAGGACATTCCACCCACAAGCTTGGAAAGTGGACGCCCTCTCATTCAGTTGGAAAACATCAACAGTGTATGCCTTTCCTCTGCTGCTGCTTCTAGCAAAGGTACAGCTGAAAGTCAGATTTGAGAGGCCACAAATGATACTCATTGCAGCAGACTGGCCACGCAAGCACTGGTATCCAATTCTAAGGAACATGGCCCACGGCCCACCATGGATTTTACCACAAATTCCTGACCTGCTCACCCAGCGAGACAATCAGATTCTACACAGCCAGCTCAAGACTTTAAACCTGGCTGCATGGCTAATTACCTAAACAACTAGCCAACACCTCTATCCAAAGCATTTATGGATGTCATTCTGGAGGCCAAAAATGGAAAAGATTTTGCGCCTGGAACCAGGCTAAAGGCCAAAATCACCTTGATTCAAACATTCCTCAGATTCTACAATATTTAACTGAGATGTTGCACAAAAGGACTTTCCTTTTCATCTATTAAGATCCACTCCACAGCAATTTCAGTTCATTACAACACGGGTCCTCCTTTATTTTCACATCCACTCCTAAGGCAGTACCTCAGAGGGGCTAAGAACATAAGACCGCCCAGGAGAGCACCAACAAATACTTGGGATCTCAACTTTGTTCTGGAAAAGCTTACACTACCGCCCTTTGAACCAGCTTTTTCAGCTGATTTAAAATTTCTTTCATGGAAAACTACCCTGCTACTAGCGATAACTTCAGCTAGCAGAGAATCAGAGCTACAGGCAATAATGGCAGTGGAGCCTTTCCTCATTTTTCATCAAGACATAGTCTCTCTACGAACTAACCCTTCCTTTATGCCAAAGGTGGTATCCAGTGTGGCCCTAAACCAAATCATTCATTTGCCCACCTTTTTTCCAAATCCCCAGAACAAAGGAGAAAGACTCCTGCACTCTTTGGACATTCACAGGCAATTACATTACTACTTGGATAAAACTAAGGCTTTCAGAAAATTTGACCAGCTCTTTGTAGCCTATTCTGCAGGATCACAAGGAAACGCTATCTCAAAACAGACCGTTTCAAAATGGATAGGACATTGCATACATTTCTGCTACACACATCATGAGAAACCGGTACCTGCTAACATTAGGTCCCACTCCACAAGGGCTACAGCTACATCAGCAGCCTTTCTCAGGGGGGTGCCAACCAAGGATATTCTGGAAGCTGCAACTTGGAGTTCAGTGCACACCTTCACCAAACACTATCACGTACCTCTATATTCTAAGACTAGAGCTGGTTTTGCCACTGCAGTTTTACAGGGGCTACTAGCTTCTTCAAACCCTGTTTAACTCCACCACCCATCCTTAGCTTTGGGATTCAACCCAAGTGTGATGACTGCAGCAGGGTAACACGATGAACATAGCACAGTTTTGTACCTACCATAAATGTAGATGTTCGAGTGTTCACCCTGCTGCAGTCCAGGTTACTCTCCCTCCATCCCCTCTGAACTAGCTGGACTTATCTATACCTTTCTATCCTATACAACCTCTGTGGTGTATTTGCTTGTGCCTGAAGATATTGTTTTATTTTTATATGTACATTTTTACATAGCGATATATATTGCCTACCTATTGGCGGCACCTGACATCTGGGGCAAGAAAAACTGAAGAAAATGGCGTTGGATGCCTCTTATATACCCCTGGCACACTGACGTCAGGGAAGAGGCGATAGCAACCGACGCCGGACCACGACTTTGGAACTTTGGCCGACTGCGGGACCGCCTGACGGCAGGAAAACCCAAGTGTGATGACTGCAGCAGGGTGAACACTCTAACATCTACATTTATGGTAGGTACAAAACTGTACTTTTTCTTTAAGAGCACACAGAGACCACAGTCAGTCCGGGGCTGGTTTTTCCCTCTTTTTCCAGATCCCCAGTAAGACTCCCCACTGACACAGCTATAGAGTTGAGATCTCAACTGAGTGGCCAAGCCAAGACCTCCAGCACCCTCTTTGTCCACCCAGTGCTTCGTGTCCCTGCCCAAGTAGCTGACACACACACATTGAGGTTTGATTTACACACACACACACACACCTGGAAAGGGTTGGCACAGGTTTACTAGCTATGCCCCCTTTTGCCCATGCCACCAGCCAACTCCTTATGAGCTACTCTAATGCCCTTAATAAAGGGTTTCCAATCATACTGTGTAATATTAATACAAATGCAAATTGTAGTTTGACCAAGAGCAAGGCGATTACGAGTGGCCCACACACTGTCACCAAATACATATGCAATTTAAGTCCTCTCAAAATTTAAATATCGCTAGACAGATAAGCCATAATGAAAGGTTTAAATATATTTAATAATAAATAAAAGAATAAGTCAGTGCTATTTTCACAGTGACATCAGAGTTCATTACCACAGGAAATATTTAAAACAACATTACAGGACAGTCTCAAGTAAAGAAAAATATCTAAACTAAGTTTCAGTATATTCCTGACTGTATCTAAAAGAATTACTGTACCCTAGTTAATGTAAGAGCAGGGCAGATGTGGTAAATGGATCTTCTAGTTGTTGTCAGGTCAGACACAGAGTACAGAATGATGCATCTCACTCAGAGACTTTTCAAATGAATATATCAAGTATTACTGCTGGGATAGCTTGCAGAATGACATAATTTCTAGCCGTCTGATTCTTTCCCAAGTGAAAGCCCCACTGCTGGAAGCTAGCAGTATTTAGCATCTACCTGTGAAAATACATAAACCTCAGATCTTTGGCAGATGCTAGAACTCATAAAACAATTGCACCCCTCCACATTTCAAGCCTTGTAATTATTTCACCTTAAAGACAATACAGATAACTCCCTAGTATAGACATTGTGTCTCTTGCTGCCATAAAGTAATTTAATTTCAACTATTTTTCTGAAGTTATCATCCTGTATTCCAGTTTCCACTGTTAAAATATATGCATTTAAATGGTTACAATTGTGCATGTACATTTCTATTCTGTTCCATTTTAAGCACAAGCACTGTATAAAATATATTTTCAACACACGTCTCTACAAACCTAGTCTGATATACACATGATGTACAGTTCCAATACTTTTGCAACACAAGCATCCTACACAAATCCTGTTGATATTCACAAATGACACACAATCATTTACAAAATTGCAGATAGTTGTGCTGGCAGTATCTCCCTTTGTGTTCACTGCTTTAGCAGTGCCATCACTTGGCACTTCTGTGACACACATCATCTGTTGTGGTAAGTACCTAACATAATTGTTTGTTAAAACACTGCTGCTTGAGCTTATTTTCAGAGATTTTCTGTTATGTGGTGAGTGCCTCACACAGCTACACAGTTTTTTTTTGACATTGCTGTTATTGTAATTGAAGTGTTTTGACTAGCTAACATACAAATAACAATATGTTGCAGAAACCGCAGTTGACCGCCAGATCTCATTTCCGCTGTCCCCGGCTCTTAATTCTGAGGGATTGAGCAATGGCATGCTTGGATCACCCGACCTGAATGATGAGTTGCAGTCAATGGAGGTAGAAGAATCAATAGGTAATTTTATTCAATAAAAGAAATATTCGAGTCTTTTATATTCCAAAAAACTGCCACTATTTTTTTTCTCTTTACTTTTTAAGTCAAATCACTTGGAAAAGTGTTTGCAAGCAGGGGATATCTGATGAACAACCTTTTCTGTTTTAGACAGCAGTATCTTAACAATATTAATTGTATTGTTGGTTTATTTCGAATCTTGTTTCATTAATGGTATATACCATTTTGAAAATGATTTATGAAATTGTACCATAAATACTGTGTATTTTTAAATATACATTTTAAGACAGTATATCTAGTTAGGGTAGAGTTGCCATCTCTTGAACAAAAATGCATAACAAGCTTGATAGATATTTGGCGTCATTTGATTTTTTTGATGAGTTTTTTTTTTTCAAGAAAGTAAAAGTGGTGGCGTAAATTTTAATACGGAGCAGGAACATAATTAAAGCTAAAAATAAACATATGGTATGAAGCTGATGCTTGTTTGAATTTGTATAGTTATATTGTATTTATCCATTTATTTTAATTTAACTGTAGGACAGTGATCGTGAGGAATATTTTCTGACTCTGTTATTTGCGTAAAACACTTTGTAAGTACAAGAACAGTCAAATAAAATATAGAAACTGTTTATATATTATCAGTGAGTAGTAATACCGGTTTGTTAACCAGGTAAGCTTACTGAGCACTCAGTCCCTTTTCAGGGCAACCCAGGAGCAATGTCTGGTTAAGTGGCTTGCTCAAGGCCAAACAATAGGCAAATGAGGTCTGAGAGAAGTTAAGTCCTGTACCACAGGAGCTACAACTTGCAGCCTTAACTTTCTGCACAAACTGCCAGACTTGTAGGTAATGCAAATAGGAACACAAGCAAGTAGAAGAAACTGAGATCTAGTTTACAAGTATTGGTAATGTATTTTAATAGATGCAGTTAGAAATCTCAGTTGTGAATTAAGAGACTAAATAAAATAAGCAAGGCAAAATAGAATTGTAGTGTGGACAGAAAAAAACAGCAATCAGTATAAGTTTGAACACAGGCTGTAGCATGTGCTTTACTCTGGACAGGCTTAATTTTAGATTAGGTAGTACATGTGGTTGCATCCGTCAGTTTGGGGCAACTTCCATATGGAGGGGGTAAACTTCATTTGGTGAAAATGTAAATACTTTTGTGTTCCTTCTAAGTTAAAGTGGTATAGGATTCAGAAAATGTTTTTTTCAGTGTTTTCATTGAAACAAAATGCCTTGAAAAATGTGACGCAAGTTAAAATGTAGATGAGAAGAAGCAACTGCTTAAAAGATTAGCCTGCTAAACAGCACATGTAAGCCAAAAGTTGCAAATTGTTTGTTTGTTTCGGCTTTTCCCGGTTAGGGGTCGCCACAGCGGAACTCTGGTCCGCTAAAGATTGGCAGTAGATTTTGAAGTGCTGGCTTGCCGGGCCTAACGCACAACCTTCAACGAAGGAACGCCCATTCATGCATGTCGCCACACAGAAGACGCTCTAACTGAGAATCGAACGGGCAACGTCTAACTGTAAGGCGACAACGCTACCGCAGCACCACTACCGCAGTACTACACATTAAAAAAAAATCTGTCATATATGATAGGTGAGAGTAATAGCTTTCTGTAGTAGTAGCTAGTTTTTCCATATTATTGTGGAATGTAGTAAATGGTCTTGCAGGTAAAGACAAAATGTAAAAAGTATTGAATTATATTAAGAAATATAAGGTGTAGATAGCAATGTTGTAAGAGACGTAGTTGGATAGTAGTGAGCATGTCAATGACAAAGAAAGGAAAAGGGAAGTAATAATGCTGATTGCTAGCAGGGCTCCAGTAGTGACAGAAGAGGGAAAAAGGCAAGGATTGTAGATTTGTGGTGGTAAGGTGGTATTGGCAGTGAAGAATGATTACACTGGCATATATTTGTATTCCACAAAAAAAAAACTGCTGTTATGGAACTTTACAGATTTTGGGAGAAATAATCAGCTTTCAGTAGGGAATATTATTTATGGGCTGGGACTAAAACTTTGGGATTTATTAGGATCTATCAGGGAGGCCTAAAAAGGAAAATATAACAAAAGAAGGTAGATTTCTGAAGAACTGTATAAGAATATTTGGTATGGAAGATGTGAATTTGGTAATAGTAGGAAGTCAGAATTTGTGTTATTGCCAAATGGAGAGTTATTGGCCCAGACAGGATAGAATTTGTATTTCACAGGGGCACATGTATTTAATTGAAAGCTTTGCCACATATCAGTGACTATTTCAGATCTTGCACTGATAAAAACTAAGATAAATATGCAGGGCAATGAGTTGAAAGTGAGACACTGGCACTTCCCTACTTGTCACAAAGAGGCATTTAAGGAATGGGTAGTAAAAATTGTTTGCGAATTATTAGGGAGTACAGAAATTTCTTCAGAAGAGATAGCTAGTGAGTGGGATAAAATGAAATCTGAGCTTAGAAATAAGGTAGAAATAAAAAAGAAAGTGCTGTTGAAATGAAGTAACAGGAATTATTTAGAAGGGCTGACAAAGGTTAGTGTTGCAGAATAAGGGGAATCTGACAAAACAAGAAGAGGAGCAACTGTAGAGTACTATAAGGAAATAGGGGAGAATTTGGGTATTACGCTAAAGTTTAGAAGGGTTGCTGTTAAGTAGCTATTTTTTGGTAATGACTCTAGGGAATTAAAATTTCAAGTATAATGATGTAGGCAACAGAAAGTAGGAGTTGTCGCCAAACTTAGGAAACCTATGACAAGAAGAATAACTAGAGCTGTTATAGAGGTTTTAGAGATTTTATGAAATGTGTGTAAAGCAGAGGAATGTGGAAATGATGAAAAGACACAAATGGGAATGTTTATGGAATAGTTAGTTATGCTAAGGTTAGAGGAAGGTAAGTCTCAACAGTTAATAGCCAAGATAGGAAGAGATGAGAGAAAAATAGTCATTTTAATGAGTCAACAGAGAAGTTTTCAGAAACAGGTAGCATTCCTGTGGAAGTTTGGAAGTTAGGAGGGAGGGACATGGTAAAGATCTGGAAGATATGATTTGACAGTATTTTAAAAGGGAGGGAAGCAGCAACTTCTTGGGGAAAAAAGCTCTAAAGGCTGCATTACCTAGCTTCCAGCTTCACATACACCCGTTTTAATTTAAAATTGATTGTAAAGTGCTTGTTTATATTGGGTAAGACATTAACAAAGGGGTTTCTAAAACTGATGGATATGGATCGGTGTGGTTTTGTGGCATTTGTCTAAACACAGTAAGGCCCAACTGAGTTTAATGTTATCTGTCAAAAAACGTTTACTAGCAAGTGGGAATCAAAAACAATACCGGCTGTAACAGAATAATTGAATGATGTTCTTCGTGTTTCACTGTTGCAGTCATTACATTTGGGTAATCCTGGTGGCAGGTTGCCCTCAGTCGGCCTGAATTCCAAAGTCCTGGATCCTGCGTTGGCTGCTGTCGCCCCTTCCCTGACGTCAGGTCATCAGTGGTATAAAAGATACGGCCGACGCCGTTTTCTTTAGTTTTTCTTGCCGCGCGGTGCCCGCAGCAGAAGCAGTTTGCAAGTGCTGGTTGGCCGACTCCTGAGATTTTCGTGTTCGAGTTTCAGATCCGAAGTCTTCAATAAATCGAAGTACCCCATTGGGGAAACTTTTTTCTTGCTCCAGACCGATGTCAGAAAAAGTAAATAATTGTTTTTCTTGTGGAAAGCAAATACCTCATAAGGACTTTCATTCTTACTGTATTCCTTGCCTAGGCCCTGATCACAATGTTTCTGGTTGTTGGTTTTGTGCTAGATTTAACCAACACACTATTAAGCGGCGGTATGATTTTGCTTTAAACTATTTTGGACGCCGGTTTAATTATCCAGAAATGTCGTCGGATAGCCGTCCGACTACCGTAGTTCATAAAAAATGCAAAGAAAAGGGGAGAGAGACAACCGAGGCCCAAAACCGACGACAAAGCTTTTCCTAAGCCAGTCGCCGGTTCGCCGGTCCTCAGTGAGGCGCATTCGCAGCCCCTGACGCCCGCTACTTTAGAGTCACAGGCCGCTACTGACTCCCACGTGGAGTCGGCCATGCCGCTGGAAACTCAAGGTATTGGAGCCTCGGATACTATTCCTTCAGATGGGTCTGGAGCCGCTGAGCAGGCGCTGGCTTCTGAGGGTGTATTCAGACCTAAACATCTCTACATTAAACCAACCTCAGCGTCAAAGGCAAAGACTAAAGCACCTTCTAAAGCAAAGAAACAAACTCAAGAGCCACATGGATAGGCCTCTATACCCAAAAAACAGTTGCTCAAAATGGCTGAAGACCTTATTACCTTGATCAGGGGTTCCCATCCCCCTCCTGATAAGAGACCTAGGCAAGAGACTGACTATGAATCTTCAGATCAGGTTTCTATTTCTTCTTATTCCTCTTCTGATCAGGAATATTCTCTTCCCCCCTATGAGTATTCTGATGCTGAAGAATCTATACCTTCAGCTTCTCCTCCAGAGGACTATTCTTTTGTGGAAACCTTGCATACTATGAGGGAGCATTTCCACTGGGAGAGCCAAGATTTTTCAGAATCTAAAAAGAGGCTCAGGGATTTCCTTTTACTACCTCAACACAGGACACTAGCCATTCCTCCTGTGTTAGATATTGTAGATGATGTATTGTAGATAATGTGTTTTCGGAGTCTAGTCTTACCCCCGACTCCTTACCTCAAACTCCTGTTAAGCCTGACAGGTATTACAGGGTTCCTGACTCTCATAAATTCCTTTTCAAAAACCCTGCTGCAGACCCAGAAACTATTTCACAGGGTCCCAAAGGAGTTAAGGCCTCCGCTGCAAAAAACCCTACCCCCTTTGACAGAGATTCTAGGTCACTGGATAGATGGGGAAAAAAGGTTTACACATCTGTTACCTTGGCTATAAGGGCCTTAAACTGTCAGTTTCATATGCTCAGATATCAGCAACATGTCATGGCATTGCTTAAACAGAAAATGTTATTCAACTCTGAATGTGCAGTAAACAAGGAAATGCAGGGTTTATTGCATGCAGCTGAACAAGTTGGAAAGCATACTTTGCAATGTGGTTTTGATTCTTTGGAGGCCTCCTGCAGGGCCGCAGTTACAGGTTCTGTAATTAGGAGGCATGCTTGGTTAAAGGAACAAAATCTGCCTGATCATGTCAAAGTTAAATTATTAGATGCACCTTTACAGCATGATACTTTGGTGTTAAGGCAGAGGAGGTGTTAAAGAAAATGGAGGACAGAGCTAAATCTATGCAAACTGTCAAAGATTTTTTACAAGTACAGCCACCTAGGTTTCGTAGACACTGGCCTACAAAGAATTGGTCCTTTCCTGTGTCAGACAGACCTCAAAGGGGCAGATCCAGACGCCCTAGAGGCAGATCCCAGTGGCAAGCTTCCTACAGGTCAAAGCAATGCGGTGCTTCTACCTCCAAAGTTGGAGAAGACAAATCACAACCATACAAGAAACAGTCCCAATGACTTCCCCCCGCCTGCACCAAGCACTTATCTCCTGGCAGCACCCTTAGGGGGAAAATTAGCACTTTTTTCTCGAAATTGGCACATTATAACCCAGGACAAGTGGGTTCTAAATATCGTGTCACAAGGGTACAAGTTCCATTTCCATACCCTACCAAAGGCAAACAGTTGGCCAGATCTGCCAAAAAATCAATGGGCAAAGGCACAAAAACAAGTCTCATCCCTCATGGACATGGGGGCCATTCAACAAGTACCAGAGCAAGAGCAGGAACAAGGATTTTACTCAAGACTTTTCTTGGTACACAGAAAGGACAAGGCCTGGAGACCAATACTGGACCTATCTATTCTGAACATATTCCTGGATATACCAAAATTCAAGATGATGACTTTGCAGCAGCTTCTGCCCATGCTGGGCAAGAACGCTTGGCTGGTGACTCTAGATCTAAGAGAGACATACCTGCATGTCCCAATCAGACAATCATGCAGAAGATACCTCAGATTCAAGGCTGGCTCAATGCATTACCAATTCTCTGCACTGCCCTTTGGCTTATCTACTGTGCCCAGGGTCTTTACAAAGTGCCTGGCACCAGTAATTGCATTCTGCAGACAAAGAGGAATACAAATATATCCTTACTTGGAGGACTGTCTAATTCAAGCAGAGAACAAGGACATTCTTCTACAGCATCTGGCGTTTGTGAAAAGACTTCTAACATGCCTAGGGTACACAGTCAACGAAAAGAAATCAAAACTAGTACCGTCTCAAGAGATAATATTCCTGGGTGCAAGCTTAAATACACCTGCCCAGATGGCTTATTTCACACCAGACAAACAAAGGCAACTGACTACCTATTTCAAAATGTTGGCAGCAAAGGCCCAGTTATCTGCAAGAAAAATTCTGCAGGCTTTGGGCTTCATGGCATCCAGCATCCTACTAATTCCATATGCAAGACTGCATTTGAGGAAGCTTCAGTGGTACCTAAAAAGTGTTTGGACTCAACATTGCCACAGCCTGGAAACAATGATTACTCTCATTCCCTGCCTACAACAGGAGTTTCGATGGTGGGCAAAGGCTTGTCACCAAAACAAGGGACAGCCACTTACATTACCCCCAGCCAGGCAGACACTAACAACGGATGCATCAGATTATGCCTGGGGGGCCCACATGGCAGGAAGAGGCATTCAGGGTACATGGTCTTCAACCCAAATGCATCTACATATCAATCAAAAAGAGATGCTAGCTGTTCAGAATGCCCTGACAGCCTTCAAGGGCCTACTTCATCCAGGACAACTACTGATAAAGACAGGCAACACTACGGTCATGTGGTATGTAAACAAGCAGGGGGGGGGCACACATTCTTACCCCCTTTGCAGACTAGCCATGACCGTGTGGGACACAGCAATAACTTACCAAGTACATCTGCAGGCACAATTCCTGCCAGGAAGGAAAAATACTGTGGCAGATGAATTAAGCAGAAACCTCATGGATCCCCACGAGTGGCAGCTGGATCCACAAGTCTTCAGCATGATAACAAGGAAATGGGGATGCCCGGACATAGATCTATTTGCCTCCCCTCACAACTACCAAGTAAAAAGATTCTGCACAAGGACTTATCACAGACAAGCATGGAAAGTGGGCGCCCTATCTTTTAGCTGGAAAAAAACTATCAGTATATGCCTTTCCCCCACTGCCTCTCCTACCCAACGTAGTCCTAAAGGTCAGACAGGAGAAGCCAAAAATTATACTGATTGCCCCAGACTGGCCCCACAATCCTAAAGAACTTGTCTCAATGCCCAGCTTGGACATTACCTCAAATACCTCATCTACTGTCCCAGCAAAACAATCATATCCTAAACAGCCAACTCAGGACTTTAAACCTGGCAGCATGGCAGATAATGTAGCCGTACAAAACATACCTCTCAGTAAAAATGAACGATATCCAAACTGCCCAAGATGTTAAAAACAGGTTTATTCCAAACGCATAAAAACAGTGAACACTCCAAAATAGCAGCACTGAAATCACCAATAACCCAGGTTTCGTCCCAAGGAAATGACTTCATGGATATCGTTCATTCAGATTATCGTGGAAGTCAGTACTATCCAGTACAATTTTTGATACCTCTCAGTAAAGCTGTGATGGATGTCATTTTGGAGGCCAGAAGGCCTAGTACTAGAAAATCTTATGCTGGAAAATGGAAGAGATTCTGTGCTTGGAGCCAGGCGCAAGGAACTGATAGAGCTGTGCCAAATATTCCTCAGATTTTGCAATACTTAACTGAGATGCTGGACAAAGGCCTATCTTTTTCATCTATTAAAATTCATGCCTCTGCCATTTCAGCTCACTACAATACAGAACCACCAATCTTTTCTCATCCCTTATTAAAGTAGTACCTCAGAGGAGCCAAAAATTTAAGGCCTCCAAGGAGATCACCAATGCCTGCATGGGACCTCAACTATGTCTTGGAAAAACTCACCCTGCCTCCTTTAGAGCCAGCTGCTACTGCTGATATAAAATTTTTATCTTGGAAAACAGCTCTGCTCCTAGCAATAACTTCTGCAAGACGAGTTTCAAAGCTACGGGCACTCATGGCTGTGGAACCTTTTATCATTTTTTATCCAGACACCGTCTCTCTGAGGACAAACCCAATATTTATGCCTAAGGTGGTGTCCAATGTGACTCTTAACCAAACTATTCATCTGCCAACTTTTATTTCAAATCCACAGAACAAGGGGGAGAGACTTCTGCATTCTTTGGATGTACACAGACAGCTTAGATTCTACTTGGACAGAACCAAAGTTTTCAGAAGGACAGAGCAATTACTAGTGGCATATGCTGCAGGATCACAAGGAAAGGCTATCTCAAAGCAAACTATTTCAAAGTGGATAGGCCACTGCATTCATTTCTGCTACTTACACCATGGCAAGCCAGTGTCTAAGGGCATTAGGCCACATTCAACCAGAGCTGCAGCCACTTCAGCAGCCTTTCTCAGGGGAGTACCACCCAAGGACATTTTAGAGGCTGCTACTTGGAGTTCAGTGCACACCTTCACAAAGCACTATCATCTTCCACTCTACTCTAAATCCAGGGCAGGCTTTGCCACTGCAGTTCTGCAGGGCCTCATTGCCACTCCTAATGCTGTTTAGCTCCAGCCTCCCATCCATAGCTTTGGGACTCTACCCAAATGTAATGACTGCAGCAGTGGAACACGAAGAACATAGTACAGTTGTGTACACTTACCATAAATGTAGATGTTCGAGTGTATTCACTGTTGCAGTCCGGTTTACCCACCCGCCATCCCCCTTTCTTCTGATGGAACCTATCTTTCCTTCTCTGATTTATACAACCTATGTGGTGTATTTGCTTGTGGATGAAGGTAAAGTTTATATTGGTACATGTATTTTTATATATATATAAATTTTAGCTACCCTTTTAGGGGGCACCTGACATCTGGGGCAAGAAAAACTAAAGAAAATGGCGTTGGCCGCATCTTTTATACCCCTGACGACCTGATGTCAGGGAAGGGGCGACAGCAACCGACGCAGGACCCAGGACTTTGGAATTCAGGCCAACTGAGGGCAACCTGCCAGCAGGATTACCAAAATGTAATGATTGCAACAGTGAATACACTCGAACATCTACATTTATGGTAAGTGTACACAACTGTACTTTGTAGACGAGAGAAAATAATTAGTGTGGTCTTCAGCAAAGGGCAGAAGCAAACTACATGGAAATTAATGGAGTATGTGATGATATGAAATACAGAATAATGTTCAGGAGGAGTGATATTTTAGGGAAGGCAAGGCTTGAGTAATTATGCAAGGTTAAGCTGAATAGTAATCAAGACAGTGATATTTCTACAATGCATGAAAAATACTTTCAATTGTTTTCTCTTTTGTAATTGAATGTATACTTTACTTGTATCATAATATATTATGTGATGTTAATAAAGATGTTTAAAAGTTTGGTTTTGTAGTGGGAAGGCAAGCCTGTGATGCCCTTAATAGAACAGTGATCACCCAGATAGAGGCAGAATGTGAGAAAACACTGCTGTTGTAGTTGGGTCTTGATTCAGAGAATGTATTTGATAGAGATAGCTGGAATTTTATGAGTAGAGCAATGGAGACATTTATATTCCCTGGTAGAATAATAAGGTTAAGAGGATATGTGAAGGGTTAGGGGTAGAAATTAAGTTGGCAGGGTTTTTGTCTCACAAAGCTGTTTGAGCAGAGAAACCAGGCATATGTTCCCTTTATTATTAAGTTCCATTATATTTAGAGACATTGACAAAGAAAATAAGGGGCTCACAAATTCATGGATATAACTGGTGTGGTAATCCAGAAACGTTAGCTTTAGTTGCAGATGATATTTTGTACTTGATAAATACAGCAAAGGACATTTTGGTGTTGTGGAGTATTTTGAGGTAAGTTTCAAGTTTTTTTGGGGGATACAAAATAGATAAAACAAAGGCTATGTCAGTCAACTATGTTACCCACACATGAATTAGTTAAGCAAAACCAATATTTGTAGGGACTTGATAAAATTAAGTTTTTAGGTTTATGGATTAAAACAGGTTTTGTTACAGCAGCTAAGAATATGTGAGAAGAAACTAAAATGATTATTCAAACATTGATAAGCTGAACTCTTGATTTATGGATATGGATAGTAAGGTATTAGCAGTAAAAATGTTTCCAGTCCCTTTAGTTTTATATGCAAATCAAATGTTTATCAACCAAAGTAGAAGTTGTGGACAGTAATAAAGAATTGAAGGAATTTATTTGGGAGGGGAAAGAGGGCAAGAGTTAAGTGGGATAAGTTGATTACCTAGTTTGAGTGGATACTTTAGAGCCCCGCTTTCAAGGCTGATTTATATAGTGCAAGCAAAAGGTTGTACATCAAAGTGGAAAGGGATGATGAAACAGGAAGGAAGTTTGAGAAATAAGGAGAGAGTAGGATTTTGAATGCAGATCCTTAAGGGAGAATAACAACCATACTGAACAGTGTATTAATAAAGTTGCAGAAAGCATTCCAAGAAATATGCCAACATGGGAATGGAGAGAGGATATTTTGCTAAGAGGGATTACTACAAGTAGGGGTGTACAAAATAGGTAAAAGGGGACTGACATTTACTGGAGAAAATTGGCAAAAGAACCAAAATGTTGTGAAGAAATAAGGGAAAGGTCATAGAGTGGCATAAGGCTAAGCAGAAGTTTGGACTGCAAGTTAGATACTGCCTTCCCTGCCAGGGATTGATATCAGAGTGTAGGCAAAGACAGGGAGATAGGAGATGCTAAATTGCTGATGCCAAGGCTTTTCATTGACTGCAAAAATAACTAGGTTGAGTCAGTGCCTTCTCTGGCTTCAGTGACCTCTCAGCCGATAGTGACACCAAGTTGGTCACCTAAGTGAGTGATTAACTGAACTTGCACGGACAGTGACCTCTCTCACTTCCCTCTTTGCCACTTTCCAATACTTGCCTCTTTCGGGATCACATGATGAAGGTCTTCGTAAAGGCTCAGATTGAAATGTGTGTCCTCCAGTCCTCTTCTGTGTCCAGGGTGGATTGGGCTGGCCCTTCATCTCCCATTTTTGCCATCTGCACTGGCTGCTTTGAAGTCATTGCTTTTCCTGGAACTTGTTCCTTTGAGGCTGACTGATCCTTTGATCCCTTTCCTTGGGTTTCGAGTCTGATTCTTTCCACAAGAAGACCTTCTGAGTTGAGTGACTCTTGGACCCAACACTTTGATGCCAAGTCTTTGGCATCATCTTCAGATGCATCTCATATGGTCCCCTTTAATGTGTCTGAGACATCGATCCTTGAGGTTTCCATAGCAATTCCCTTCTGGAGGCCTTCCATTTTATTGGCTTTAGGGGCATCTTAGCCAGTGTCACCCACTTCAAAAAAAAAAAAATGGGAAAAGCACTCAGCAGAGATTCCTTGGATTTGACAGATGTGGGGGTTGGCCTTCAGTGTAATGGGAAGGATTATAGCTTTTGCACCAAAAACTGAGTCTCGAGATGTTTTGGTATCTGCGCCATCCTTGGACACCCATTCTTCTGTTTCTCAGCCCCTTCGTACATCTCAGGGTCAGGGTCAAGGAAATGGTCTCAAAAAGCCTGCTCAGATACAGTTAGTCCCTAAGGAGTCGGATTCTCCCTCTCCTGACCTTCCAAGAAGGAGGACATGCAGGAGGAGGCACACTGGAATCTGTCAGTTTGGACATTGACTCGGATGATCAAGAAGGCTACCCTCCAGAAGACACAAATTTGGTGAGATCCTCAAATGCAACAGAGGAGATCTTAGCCAACAGACTTGCCAAAGATGAGGAGGACCTTTAAGAGGCCTGTTGCTTGGTCTCCTCTACTTCTTAAGTGGTACCTCCTGCTGACCTCCTCATTGACTTTGCCATCACGAAGTCATGTTATAAGTTAATTCCTCTGAATCTGTTCACTGAAAAACTGATAAAATCCTTACACCTTTGAAGGACAGGCAGTTTTGGTCCAAGGGTGCACTCTGTTATTGTAGCACCTGTGACAAAGAAGGAGCAGACTAACAAATTAGCTACTGTGCATCCATCCAGCAAGGAGTCCTAAGGCCATGGATAGATTTGGGAAGGGCAAGTATGGTTTAGTCAATTTCGCCCTCGGAGCCTTTAACTGTGCCACCACCATGAACCACTTTCAGAGAGTTCTAGCAGAACAAGCTTAAGCCTTTTTGAAGAATCTGCCCACCCCAGACTATAGGAAATAATTAGAGACCACTTCGTACTCTATGTTCATTGTAACAAACCTCTTCATATGGCTAATAAATAATACAGCCACTGGAGCAGCACATGTTGCAGGTGTGGGCGTCATGCCTGGCTTCATTGTAGAAAATATTAAGGCGTCCTTTAAAATGTTGGGTCATCTTTGTTTGGTCCTTGTATCGGAGACATTTTAGTAAGATGAAATGATGTAATCTGCTGTAGGCCATGCAAACCTAAGGCAGAATAGAAATTCTTCAGTTGATGAAATCTGTGCAACAGCAACCTGGTCTGCTTTGCATACTTTTGCCAGGCATTACAAATTGGATGATATTTTGAGGTCTAGGGCTTTATCTGGAGTCACTGTCGTCAAGGGTCTCCTGTTATGATACCACCCAGGTATTTGGTAGCTTGAGGTTCTGACCCATCAGTCAGATTCGACAGAGAGGATGAAATTATGGTAATTTTTTTACTTACAATAATTCTGGATCCTTTCATTTATGTCCATCCAGAACAACATCCCTTCCTCCTTTCCCCCTTCCAGATTGCCTTTTCTTAAGGGCCTAAAGGACCATTATAGCTCTACTCCTGTAGTCTCAATTTTAAGATGAATCTCACTTTGACAACAAACTCTATCTGAGGTAGCTACATTCACAGGTGCATTATAGGAGTGAAAACAATTTAAGGAACTCAAGGCTAGAGCATTCATTTTGCCAATTCAGATGAGATAAATGAATCAAAGATTCATCAGTCATAGATGACTGTGGATGAAAGGATCCTGCATTATGAACAGTACATAAATAGAGTATGTCTTATACTTGCACAAACCTTGACTGTGGTGTGCTGCTCTAAGGACTCTTCATGTGCCCCCGTGATAATGGTGCTTTACCGCCATGGTGGTAGACTAACCACATAGTGCACACCCCTTTTATTGGGCTGTATACTGACAAGTCACATGATGTATTTCTTCAATCTGATTATAGAGATTTCAATTTTTTTTAATTTAAATGATTTTTGCTCCTGCCTGCCAGTCATCAAGTGTCTCACAGTCAGACATACTCATTTGTTCCTGTCAGTGGATTTCTCCTAGGCACAGGGAAAGTGCTAGCTGGAGGGAATTGTTATCCAGGCAGCCATGGGAGTGATTTAGTGCCTTATTTTTCTGCCCCTCGTTATCTAGCACTAGTGGAGATGGTCAGCCCCCTCACCACAGTCCCTGAGTCAATGCACGAATGAGACCATATTCTTCTAACCTGGCCATGACCAAGGGTAACCCACTAATCTAAGTTTGGCTTATCCCACAGACCAACACCTTGAAGGTAGAACTATCCTAGCTTTAGCAGGCAGGTAATTCCTGCATTTAGCAACTTGCATTTTTCTGACATAGGCAAAGGAGGTGTTTTTTTCTCCTGTACCAACACTGCTCTAGTATCCTCCCCCAATGGCATTGTAGGCACTGCTTCACTGCAGGGAGACCAGTGTTCTCCCCCGATGTGTGTGTGCTGCCACCCATAAGCCTCCGAGATCTACCATAACCATCTCTGGATTCCAAACTTACACCCCCCCCCCAAGTCTGCAGTTTTTGTGTAAGCCTCCACTTCCACTTGAACTGGAGCATAGCCATGCTAAGAAGCATCACTCACTCTCCCATGGACTGTGTGAGACAGTTCTACAGCTCACTCTGATTTTCTTCCACTTGGCCTTTCCAGCACGTGACCTGCTATTCGAACTCTTGTCTGAGTCATAGTTTTGACTTTATCCCAGTGTTCCACAGAGCTGGGTCATGATGAAATTCAGTTTATGATCAGGCCAAATGCATAGCTATCTAAAGGATTCTGTGGTTCATGTACTAAATTATTAGATAGTTGAATGCACCAGTTTTTGGGAGACTTATCTTGGCTTTGGTGCATTGTTTGAGTACCAAATGGCATGGCTTTTGTTTTTGCTAATAAGTGTTGACTGCATGCTCAATGGTTATGAGACAAGCTAGGACAGATGCTGAGATCACTGTTGCTGTATTCCAAACATAATTTATCACCGCTGATGTCCAGCTGGGGTACCAAAGCTTAACCTTCCATGAGTCACATGTCTGACGTATAGCCTCAACTCATAAGCATAGGAGTGTGTAAGTAAACACACAAGTGTAGATCCACCAACTATCTCACCACTGGCCTAGATACAGGTCATCTGTTTGTTAGTCTAATTGTCATGTGGTCATTGGTACTGTAGCTTCTTAAAAAACAGATAAGTGCCCTGATGGGGAACCTTCCTTTACTTAAATTGCTTTGCTAAATCTGTATCCGATATCATCTAGGAGGTGTAAATGTGATTCAGATAGGCAAATCCTATACTAAGATCTTCATGCCCAGTGTCTTTTCTGCCTTGCGCAGAACACAACTACAAGACCTGTTCTGTTTGCCAGTCCTTTGTGCCACACATTTGTTGTCACTTGGCACTTTCCTGGAGACCCAGTGTCTGACGTGTTTAGTTCACTCCAAGGTGGTAGATCCTGCTTCCCAGACGTACTTCCATCCCGCAAGAACAAGCTCAGCTTACCTAGGGTGGAAAAAAAATAGCTAGTGTGGATACTCAGTCTACCCTCTCTGATTCTGGCACACCCACTGAGGTTTGAGAAGCAGAGGTATGTCCGACTTCATCTCTGATGCCCACTACCGTGACCCTGATGGAAGCCAGTTTGGTGTCTTAGGGCTGTACTGCTGAGGGAGAACCAATGGATTATCATTTCAAAGTGTCCGGAAGGCATTCCATAGATTCGAATTAGGGAAAAAAATCACTGGTAAGTTAATCGAGGTATGTCAGGGGTCAGAGCTGCACTGCTTGGTTTGGGCAGATGTCAGACCATAAAAGAAATTACAAAAAGCTAAGCCTGTCTCTTCTCTTTCCTAGTCTAGGGAAAAGAAATGGAAGAACGTTTTTCAAGGCTTGCTCAAAGCCATTATGGCCCTGAAACCACCTCCATTTTCTGCCCACCCTCATCTACCTCTTGCACCTCAAAAAGATTGATCTGATCTTGTTAATCCTCGTTCATTCCTTACGTGTGGGTATCGGTTCCGACCTCGGAACCGAGCTGGCCATCCTCCAAGCTCACGTCAGCTACAAATTCTCGAGCTAAAACTCTTACCCAGAATTCCTCTCTCCCTGTTACCCCAGATTTCGTTTGCCGCATCGCCATTCGGTCGGGTTAAGCTACTTCTCTTGAGCTAAGTACAATTTTTTTTTTTTGTCATACTAGTCTAAAACAACTTTTTCTCTCAGAAGAGTTGCTAGATTGTTTTCTCTTACCTTATCGCATTTAGCAACTATCTTTCTTGAATCTTTTCATTCCGCCTTCATCTGATTTTACCACCAGGTATTTTCTTCTTTACCATCGTTGGTAAACACTTAACTTTGGGTATTTCTTGTACCATTGCTGGTATTCTTTCTGATATTTCCTTCTTTCCTAACATGACAGATAAAAAAGGTAGTCCAGAATTTAAGAGATGTTCAGATTGTGGCCATAAATTACCTACTTCAGATGCACATTCCCTGTGTGTCTATTGCTTGGGTGTGCCTCATTTATCAGTTGACCCGCCGTGTGGAATTGTAAGAATTTCTCTAACAGGACATTGATTGAGAGGAAAAATAAATAGTTATTGAAGGGGCTACTTAAATCTCCTTTTTCAGAGGCTATTTCTGAGTGGGAGGCTTCAACCCCTTCAAGATCCCATAAGAAAAAGACTGATGAGCATACAAAGGCCAAGTCTTTTGCTTCGTCCCCGGCTGGGGACTCCCACCAACCGAGACCCAAGAAGGCTAAGCTTTCTACTTCGGATCTGACTTTTTCGGCTCCAGCGCTTTCGGTGCCTAGACTTTGGGCACTGACTAGCATGCCCTTTACCATATTGGTACCAAGGGGCTCCTCGGTTCAGACTTCTCCACCGGCACCGACTATCCAGTCAATGCAGACTGTTACCACATCAGCTCCGACAACTTACTCGGAACTGACAATTCAGTTATTGACACCGATTTTTTCGGTCCCAGCCACAGTGCCGACAACTACTTTGGCACCGACCTTATCGTCGGTGCAGACCATGACTTCGGCACCGATGATTCCCTTGGTGCAGACACCTGTAGTTCAGTCCCTTACAACTCTGCTGTTTCCAGTGCAGACTAGTGAGGTGGGCACCGAGCTTGCCCCATCTTTGGATAGACCTGACTCTCCCTCAGCCATGTCCGTGAAATCCACTAGAAGCCTCTTTGAACACGGCTTGTTGCGTCTTGTGGATCAAGTGCTTTTGGCCAGAGGTATCCTGCCCCCCCCCAGGACCTATCCTTCCTTGGGAGGTGATCACCCTTTGCCAAAGACCCCTACTTATTCTCCTCCTTTGGATTACAATGTACACAAGTCATTCCTAGCGGACACTGAGCTCAAGGGCCTCGGGATATACTCCCACAGGAAACCCCTTTTGCGATGTCTTCTCCAGCTTCTCCCTTTGAGGAAGTTCATCGAAAAAGCTTGTGCAAGAGGAAGCACATGGACTCCACAGAGGAGTCCCTTACTGAAGACACAGACTTTGATGATGGGGAAGGGTCCCCTCGGTCACCCTCTGAGGTGTTCTTTGGTGATATTCTTGAAATCCTTAAACAGAGAGGTGACTGGCTGCCCTCTAACCCGACCTCTGAAGAGTCTGTGTTCCTGCAGGCCTTTCGCGCCTGGCCTCCTACCTCCTGGGTTATTCCACTTGCTGACTAACTGGTCCGGCTCATCGTGCAGCATGCGTGGAAGGCTCCTGACACCATTTAGGCAATTCCCCGAAGGCCAGATAAAATTTTGTCCCCTCCTGCTACTGACCCCCATTCGTCCAAAGGTCTTCCTGTAGATGCTCTGGTGGTGATGGCCGCAAACAAGAAGGACCTGCCGGAAGAAGAAAGCCAGACTGTCCATCCGCTCAACAGAGAGTCCCGGGCTCTGGACAGAATAGGGAAGTGTACTTTTGCATCAGCGACCTTTGCAATCAGGTCCCTGAATTATATGGCACACTTTACCAGGCTTCAAAGAGATTTAATTTCTGAGCTCTCTGAAACTTTGGCTGGTGCCGTGTCTGATGAGGTCCGTGGCAAAGAGGCCTCTCAGCTGGCCACCATTGAATCGATATCTAACTCCTCCATGCGCCTGATATCTCATGCATCAGAAGGAGCAGCTAGAGTGGCGAGTTCAGGCATTGTTCTGAAACAACAAGCCTGGATGCACTTATGTAATTTCGTGGAACCCTTCAAGGCTTCCTTTCTGAACGCTCCCATCGAAGCCTCTTCATTGTTTGGACCCAAGGTTAAAAGCACACTGGCCAGATGTGAACAGGACGGTAAGACCCTTTCTGCCGTGGGTGTCAATTATTCTTCCCCTCAATGTGCTTTCTCCAGAAACCGGAAGAGTGGGAAGATATGGTACAAAAAGCCTCAGGGTCCAGCTAGAGTTCTCCTCTAGAGCCAGAGGGGGAAACTCGCAGGGAAGACTCCCTTTTTGGGACAGAGGGGGTCCACGTAACCAGGGTTCCAGGGACTCTTTTCCTGGCCAATCCTACCAGCACTGCTGAAGAGTGGCCCAACTTCTTTCCTCTGGAGGGAAGTGGTTGGGGGTCATTTCTCCTTGTACCCTTCTGCCTGGCTAACCATCACCACCGACTCTTGGGTACAAAGGATAATAACCAGAGGTTACCATATTCCCTTTGATCTTTGTCCTGCCCCCCCCCCCAACAAACTTACCCGACGTTCCACCCAGTCAAAGGGAAGAAGCAGCATTAGAGATATCAAAGCTGCTAAGAAAAAGAGTCATCCAAATAGTCCCTCCAGACCAGATAGGATCCAGATTCTACTCAAGACTATTTTTGGTGCCAAAGAAAACCGGGGACTGGAGACCAGTTTTGGATCTCACTGTATGAACAAGTTTGTAAGAGTACAAAAATTCCAGATGGTCACAATACAGTCTATCCTTCCACTTTTGGAAAAAGATGATTGGATGTGCTCGATAGAGCTTCAAGATGCGTACTACCACATAAAAGTGGATAGGCCATCAAGAAGATTTCTGCGCTTCCGTGCGGGAGCCAGTCACTACCAGTTCAGAGTACTGCCCTTCGGACTCTCTACAGCCCCCAGAGTGTTCACAAAGTCCATGGCAGTCGTCACAGCTCACTTGCGACTACAAGGATTCCAGGTGTTTCCATACCTAGACGACTGGCTCATCTCCGCCCCCACCAGACATCTATTGGAAGAAGCCCTGGCATACTCTCTCCTCGCTGCTGAAAGGCTAGGCATAACCATAAACTGGCAAAATTCCAATCTTACCCCATCTCAGTCCACAGAATTCATAGGAGTCATCTTGGATGCAAAGAATTGCAGAGTATCCATTCCACAGCACAGAATTCTAAGGATAAAGCAACATCTGATCCCAATTCTTTCAAGGGAGAAATCCACAGCTCACTCTGTCCTACAGCTGTTGGGTTCCATGGCAGCCTCCATCACCATTGTCCCCTTGGCCAGGTTTAACATGAGGCTTCTACAATGGCTACTGCTCACCCAATGGTATCCTTTTCAGTATCCTCTTTCAGCCAAGATTCGAGTAACTCACAGGTGCAAACAGGTTTTAAATTGGTGGATGACCCACAACCCGTCATAGTGGTCTCGCCCCTTCAACCCCCAGCAGCCGAAGGCTACAGTGACCAAGGACGCCTCCCTGATGGGGTGGAGGGTCTATGTCAGGGACAGACAGTCCAAGGTACTTGGTCCGAATTGGAGGCCCAACTGCATATAAATGTTCTAGAGCTGAGGGCAGTGCTTCTGGCGTTGCAAGCATTCCATCCCCTCCTGCCGTTTGAGACTATTGCGATACAATCAGACAACATGGCGGTGGTCTGGTACATCAACAAACAGGGTGGAACCAGATCTTACCCACTCCGTCGCGAGGCCATGAGGATATGGCAATGGTCGATGGCTACCAACTGTTTTCTTCTAGCAATGCACATTCCTGGGAGTGCCAACGTGATAGCAGACAGACTCAGCAGGTGCATTCTACAACCTCACGAGTGGTCCCTGAATCACTTGATGATAGCGCAGATCTTCCACCGCTGGGGTCTTCCTTGCTGTGACCTCTTTGCATCCCCAGCCAACTACAAATGCAGCAACTACTTCGCCCTGATTCCCCCTCTGGGACAGTCACCCAGGGACGCTGTAGTCCATTATTGGCCCTCGGGTCTTCTTTATGCATTTCCACTCTCCCCCTCATTCCCCATTTTCTGAAGAAAGCCCGCCAGTTCAAGAGTAAGGTGAAGGTGATCCTCATAGCACCATATTGGCCTCATCAGATTTGGATCCCCTTCCTTTAGTCTAACCTGCTAGATCAACCTTGAATTCTCCATCCAACCCCGGGATTGATCTCCCATCTGCAGAATCTGATTCATCCCAACTTGGACAGCCTGATGCTCACAGCTTAGCTCCTCCAATTCCCTTGATTGCCAGGCAGAGTGATCTTTCTTTGCCAGTACGGGACATTTTTATTGCATCTCATAAATTTTCCACTAAAATTACTTATCTAAGCAAGTGGAAAAGATTTACCCTTTGGCTGAAAGAAAAGCAAGTAGATCTCTTTTCAGCACCAGTGTCGATAGTACTGGAGTGTCTAGCCGACCTATTTCAATCGGGTCTATCGGCCTCTACTATTAGAGTTCATTTGGCTGCAATATCTAATTTCTATGAGGGTGTCCAAGACTCCTCTCTTATATCACACAAATTATGCAGGACCTTCATAAAAGGTGTGAATCATCTGAAGCCCCCTTTTAGAGAACCTATTCAACCATGGGACCTGTCATTAGTTCTACAAGCTTTGACAATGCCACCTTTCGAACCAGCTTCTTCTTGTGACCTCAAATACTTGTCATGGAAAACCTTGTTTTTGGTCACCATTACTTCTGCCAGACCTATCTCTGAGCTTCAAGACTTATGCATCGAGAGTCCATACTTGATTTTTCATAGAGATAGTGTCACTGAGAACTAATCTTTCCTTTCTGCCAAAAGTGATCTCTGAAATGTCCGTTAACCAAACCATTGAATTGCCAGTTTTCTTTCCCAACTATTCAAACAAAGGAGTGCATTGCTTACATACCCTAGATATTCACAGGCAAATTTGCTTCTACTTGAACAGGACTAAGGCCTCTTGTAAATCAGACCAGTTATTTTTGGCCTATTCTGGACCTAGATTAGGATGTGCTGTTGTTAAGGTCACATTGGCTAGAAGGTTGAAAGACTGTGTGACCTTCATTTATACACAACGTAATATTCCATTGTCTACTACCATAAAGGCTCATTCGACAAGGTCAAAGGCAACTTCTGCTGCCTTCCATGCCAGAGCTTCTTTACATGACATCTGTGCATCTGCAACTTCAGCTACACTTCATACCTTCATCAGTCTTTACAAATTGGATTCGGCCTTCAGGGGAAGAGCATCTTTTGGTTCTACGGTGCTCAGGAATGTCCTTCCATGAGAGCCTCCCAGGAGTAGAGGTAGCTGGGGACTCTGTCCCACACGTAAGGAATGAATGAGGATTAACAATATCAGATAAAGAAGTTATGTCTTATCATAATGTTCCACCTGTATTGTTGATCCTCATTCAGTTATTATGGCCCTCCCTCCTTCCCCCTCCTGTGGCTTCTAGTGGATCTCGCCATCTGGTTCTTTTAGGTCATTTGACCAGAGGTAGCCGCTACCTTCTTTTGACTTGCAAACTCAATCTGAGGTAACAGGGAGAGGGGAATTCTGGGTAAGAGTTTTAGCTTGAGAGTTTGTAGCTGACGTGGGCTTGGAAGATGGCCGGCTCGGTTCTGAGGTTGGAACCGATACCCACACGTAGTGACTGAACGAGGATCAACAATACAGATGGAACGTTATGGTAAGACATAACTTCTTTTTATAGATTCATCTTCCTCTGAAAGGTAAGATGCTTCTGACTGTGACAATTCTCTAGTGTACTCCCCTCAAATCCACTCCCCTGGCCAGTTTCCTTCTAATGATGACTTCATCTTCCCTGACTCTCCTGTTGAAAAAGCTTCATTTGAGGAGACAGTTTTAAACATGATGAAACATTTTGAGTGAGTCTAGACAGATTGTAGAGGTCCACTAAAGGTATTATCTCCTTTTGGAAATGGGTATTCTGCCCTTTCACCTGTCCCTCCAGTTCTGGAGACCTTCTTGGATACTTTCCAGTCTACTTCTGCTATCCCTGATTTGTAGCTATCCCTGATTTGTAGCTTCTGCCCTTAATAGGCCAGACATGTTTTACAAAGTTCCTAATGAACTCAGGTTATTGTATAAGAATCCTGTGGGAGACGCTTCTGCTTTAACTCACTCTTCTGATAAACCTTCCAAACTTCTTCCCAATGCCAGTGCCCTCCCTTCAGACAAGGGCCATAGATAGGTGGGGAAAAAGATTTATACTTCCTCTAGTCTGGCATTCAGGGCTAAGTAATTACTGGTCCCAAATGACCAAATACCTGTTATCCATACTCATCTCCTAAAAGAAAGTATATGATGGACTCACAGGGATCAGATTCCAAACAACAAATGTTGTCCTTGCTTAGTCAAGCTACTGAAGTACCCAGCACAGTATAAAATGTAATTATTGATGCTGTGGAGGCCTCTGCCAGAGCAGCTACTACTGGTTTTGTTATTCACAAGTCTGCATGGCTGCCCAGTCAGCACACGTCAGAAAACTTCAAAGCCAAACTTATTGACTCTCCTTTAGACAAGAACCTTTTGTTTGGTCCACAATCAGCCAACTTATTTAAAGCTCTAAAAGAGCAAGTCAAAACAATGAAATACTGCAGACAGTTTCTGCTAACATCTTTGCCTAGGTACCAGAGGAAATATCCAACCAAGTCCGCTTCTTTTGTTAGAAGAGGCTCCAGGCCTATTCAAAAACACAAGAAGGCACCCAAAAGATTTCCAGAGAAACCACAGAGGAATCTCACATCTAGGAGGCCTCCCTTCAGAGAAAAATCACTGTGACTCTCTACAAATCACCAGTCCCACCTCTTGGTCCTCTCCTACTTACTCAGTCAATCTCAAGGTAGGGAAGGATCATCACGGGTCATCGGGTGCTTTCTAACCCAAAAAAGGGTTATGCATGTCTTAAACTTCCTCGATTAAATGTTATACCTCCCTCCCCCAACCAAACCTATCTTCTACCACCCAAATTCAAAGAATTGCAGGCACAACAAGGCACTATAGAATGACTACCCATAGAATTCATGGAGAGGGTTTTTTACTCCATATTCTTCTTGGTGCCAAGAAAAACATGACAGTAGTAACTCAGATAGGATCTCGCTGCTAAACACTTTAAAAGTACCAGCCTTCAAAATGCTCTTCCTGCACACTCAGCTGCCTTTTATACCTCCACAGACCTACCTAGTTTCTTTGGAACTAAAGGATGCCTACCTTCATATACCCATTCACCCCTCCTGCAGGAGATTCCTTAGGTTCTGTGCTGGCTCATCTCACTTTCAGTTTACTACCTTGCCCTTTGGGCTGTCTAGTGCCTCAAGAGTTTTCACAAAGTGCCAAGCACCAGTGATGCCCTCCTGATGACCAAAGTGAATTCTGGTTTCACTTACGTCGATGATCTGCTAAGCCAGGCTTACTCACCGCAGATCCTGCTGCATCATCTCCAGTCCACCCTCAACCTCCTCTTTCAGTTGGTGTTCACAGTCAACTACAAAAAGTCCTCCTTCCAGTTCACTCAATGCCTAGTCTTTCTGGGCTGCAGATTAGACACCAGAAGGATGCAGACCTACTTGCCTCAGGAAAAAGTGTAGAATCTTACTTTCATAGCCTTTCCTCCCTTAACAGATGGTCAGCCAGGGAAATCCTAAGAGCTCTGGCATTTATGGCAGCAGCCACCTTAGTGCCCCCTTTATCCAGGTTGTATACGAGGAAAATTCAGTGTTTCCTGAAAAGAATATGTTCCCAGCATTCTCACCATTTAAACACAGTGATTCCTGTTATACTTTGTCTCAGAAAGGCTGTCTAATGGTGAGTAGACCAGGTGAAACTCAACCAAGGGCTCCCCTACATCTCACCAGTCCCAGTTCATGAGATCCACACAGATGCTTCGGATAGGCCTGGGGGGGGGGGGATCCTGAATAGGCACCCACAGTGTCCAGGGCATTTAGCAGCCCCAACTCCAAAAGGAACACATTAACCTGAAAGTGATGAGGGGCCCTTATCCAAGCTCTTCAGATCTTCTCTTATATACGGAAACCATGTCTTTTTCGAGTATTTCACAGACAACGCAATGATTTGTGGTACATAAACAAGGAGGCACTAGATCATATCAACTGTGCAGTCTAGCACAGAGGTTCAGGGACCTTGCACCTCATTAAAGCATGTCCCTATTCGCCGTATGGATCCCATCATAGGACAGTGTTTTGTGGACACATTAAGCAAGGCGTTGGAGGGCCCCCACAAATGGACCCTGAGCAGACAGGTTTTTCTGGGCATCTTGCATCATTGGGGATACTTCAGATAGATTCATTTTTTAACCAGGTTTCGGTAGTTATGACTACACCAGGAGTGTATGTGGCAAGGTAGGCATGTACTTCATGGATTTTATTCCACATACTCCTTAGGTTCATATTTAGTTAGGTGAGTGTAGGTTCTGTTTTTGGTTAAGAGGTATTAGGTGACTGGTTTATTTTGGGGTTGGAAGTGATGGTTTTATGAATAGTGGGACCTGGGTTGGGGTGAATATCTTGACTATTTTTTTTTAATTGATATTTTGCAAAGGGAAGAGTGTGGCCACGTTATATTTTGGTATCGGTTTGATATTTGATCATAAATTTGCATACTCGGTTTTGAGATATTTATAGCTAAATCAGATCTGGTTTGTTTGCAGAGATAGGTGTTATGGAGAAAGGCTGGGTAAATGTTGATATTTTTTGTGAGGATTGGTTGCAGTCCTAAGTATTTGAAGGAGGTGGATTTGATAATTGGTGATAAAGCCTAGTAGAGTGAGGAGGAGGAGTAAAGTAATCTGAGTTGGGGCATTTTGTTTAACTTGGGTTGTATCTTTGTTGTAAATTAGGATTAGAGAATATTAGGAGGGTACTGGGTTGGTTGTAGAGCTGTAGTATGATAGTTACAGGGGTTAGGAGTAGGACAGTTTGAGAAGAGGGTCTTGGGTGATAAACTAGAGTGGGTGTTGCTGTTGGGAGTAATTCTAGTGATTGTTTTTCTTCTGGAGGGAACCAGTGGTATTCATTTGAGGACGATGTGGCTGGTGCTATGGAAATACAAATGTAGAGTAAAAGGGGGTGTGCGGGAATTGAGGATAGGAGAGCAGAGTGATCCTGAATGTTAGTGAGTATGAACAAAGCGAGTTGGAAACTTGGCAAGGAGACATCGAAAAAAAGTCAGTGACTAAACAGCCACAAATCTACAGAGAGAGATGAGTAAAAGGAGCAATGCAGTTTAAAAGACCTCTGTGCCAGTAGATGAAAGTCTTGATTTTTTTTTTTTTGCTCTAGGATACCGTTTTAGTAGGTGAGTTAGTCCAGTATCACCTTGACTTGACTAATGGTGATATATAACAGTAAAGAATTGCACTTGACTGTTTGAGCAACTATGTAATGGTAAGGAGGGTTCTATGGACTTTAAAATGCAAGTCCAGAGGTTACTCCCAACGATCAGCAAAATAGTGATAAAAAGTAAGCCAGAATGCAGGACTCCAGCTGTGGAAAAATACTGGGTCAGAACTGAAAGTGGTTACGCAAGCATCTAGGGTAAAGCAGAAATCAGTTAAGGAAGGGAGACGGTGGACTGCTGAAAACAATCAGTGGAGCATAGTTGACAAGAGAGTGTACCAATGGGACTGCTGTAGTCTAAGAAAAGGGAGCTATTATAGTGGGCAAAGTTCTTTGTTTTAGGCTGCCATATTTATTATTTATTTATTTATTTGTTTGCAGTTGGTTTACCAGGATAGTCCATTGGGCGAAAATTAACCCGTTTTCAATGGAGCCCTGGGGAGAAAAGCTCCAAATAATCTAGGTTACAGTAAGTTATTATACAAAAATTAAGATTCAGACAAACAATTGCAGTAGTACATGAAACATTAGAGGTAATACAGACTTGTGATGAAACTTACATATGATACAGACTAAGAGAGGAATGTTGCAAAGTAAATACTGAAAAGACATTATATATTAGGAAGCATACACATTAGGAGATGCATTAGAAGGTGAATGTTAGGAAATACCATAGGAAATACCATAGGAAATAATAATAAATACCATAGGAAATAATAATAATAATATAGGAGTTAGGTGAAAATAATAGTAAATTTGTGGTGTAAGCAGGAGAAGGAAGGAAGATGGAGATTGCCAATGTTAGTTATGTGTGGTGGGAACTTGAGCATTCCCACTGAGATACTAGATGTGAATGGAGAGATTTTTTGAAAATGAAGTGGTTATAGGTTGTGCGAATGGATGGTGGTAGGGAGTTCCAGAGGCGTGCTAGGCTATAGGATAAAAGTAATTCACATAAAAATATAGCCCACAGATTGGTATTCAAATTGCAGACTTCACTGTTGCACACATCTTTTTGCTTGCAGGGGCACTTCTGTAGTAAAATAAAAACACACTAAAGACACAGTTCAGTGCTCTGAGTCAGTGGTGACTGCACAGATACTAGCTCAGAGATGAAAGTGCTTTAATAACTCTTGGGCAAGGAGAAATAAGTATGGAAGGGAGACCAAGGGTGACTTCCTTGAAGGTATGCAGTTCCACTGAAGATAGGAGTGTATAAATAATGGGAGTAACAAATCTAGAAGAAGTGAAGAAAATATAAAAGAAAGAAATAGTCTGAGTAAGAGTAAATGTCAGTGTCAGGAAGTAGAGAGTAAAAGCTGACCAGCAGGATGTCAGTGGAGGAGAGTTTACAGACTATAAGGCTGTTGCTTACAAACTAGGACATTGAAGCCCTTGTCTTCAGACTAGTCACCGTGCATGCTAAAATATGCACAGAAGACTGGATGCCTCTAACTTAAAGCACAAGGGCAGAGGTGGTACAAAATTTGTCCAAAATAAATGGTGGATGGATTGAGTTGACTCGGACTGCTTTTTGGATGAGCCTGCTGTTTTTATGCTTTCGGAATTGTTTGCATTGAACCCTGTAACTCAATTGCACCTTGGGAGAGTGAGAGGGAAGGAAGGAACAGGGGGCATCCAAGTCTTGTGCGATATAACATCTCTCCCGCCATCTCCCTTCCAAATTGTCACTTATCTGTGTAAAAAGATTATTATTTCTGATAAACATCACCATATTCATTTACTCCAAGTACCTTTAAACAGTAGCTGCAAACTTGATCTGAAGGGAGAGAATCGTAGGGGACTTGTGGGCAAATTTTGAAAGAGCTTGAGGCACTGGAGTACTGGCTAATGGCTGATTGGATCAGACAAGAGGCTTGTTATTCAGCAGTCAAATCGGCAAGACTTGGATGAAAAGGATCCAGCATTATGGTAAGTACATCATTTCCGTATTTGTGATATTGAGCAGCAAGCTAACTTTTGTGCTTCCTACCTTTCCTGTCATGAACAGGCTGTTCAACTCTTCCTCACTTTCAGTCATTACTGTGGTATTCACTACAGATCTGAGTTTATTAGTATTTGTCCAAGCAGTTTTGATTCCGGCATCTGTTTCTTGTAACCTAGTATTTTGCATGATGTATTCAGAGGAGAAGTTAAATAACTAGGGTGACTATGTACAGCTCACATTCTTGAAAGAAGTCAGTCATTCCATGTCCAGTTCTAACTGCTGCTGCTTGATCTGCATACACATTTTTTATTTTATTTGGTTTTAAAACAATTGATACATCAATTATACAATACTTTTCAAGCAAGTTAAGTTTAAGCTAAGATTTCTATGAATATGTGAATATGCAACATTAGAAGTTCTCATCTTCATTGGATGCAATTCACTACTGCAAACATTTTTTTGCCATACTAATAAACTCAACACTAGAGGGGTTAACTTTATTTTTTCCAATTTATAGTAATTACTTTTCTGGCTCATACACATATTTTTTTAAGAGGCAAAGTAACCCAGTATCCCCTTTTTCCAAGAACTTGCCAAAATATATGATCCATACAGCAAGTGTCTTCTGAGTGGCAAATAAAGTAGAAGTAAATTTCCTAGAATTGCTTTGACTTCTCTGTTATCTATTTGATGTTGGCAGTTAGGTCTCTAATATATCCTTCCCTTCTTAAAACCAATGTGATAGTGTTCAATCTCGCCGTTTGTTCTTACACATGGGTTCGGAGCCGATCCTCGGCTCCGTGCCGGCCTCTTGCAAGCTCTGCATCGAGAAGAAGCTCGAGACAATCTAATACCCACAATCCCCCTCTGCCTTTACCTCAGATCTAGTTTGCCGCTGCTGCATACGCATCGTTGGGAGCTAGCTCGAGAGTTTTCTAAGCTAAGATATAACTTTTTTGTTGTATTTTTTTAAGAATTCTATTCTAGTTGATATTATCAGTATTAACAAGTGTGTTTGTGTTGTGGTTCCGTAATTCTTTGGTACCGTTAACCTTTTTGTCGGTATTTTTGTATCGGGGCCTACACCCTTCACATATTCCACCATATTGAGACAATTACTACCGGATTTGACATTTACCTGATTGTGTCTTTTTTCTCGGATTTGACTGTGTTTTTTTCTAGAGTTGTATATTATCTACAATGTCTGAGAAGGCAAAGTCTGGTTTCAAGCGTTGTCAGTGTGGCCAAAAAATGTCGGTCACTGATAACCATAGTTCCTCGTCTACTGCCTTGGCCCTCTCCACTTACAAGAGGATTGCTCCATCTGTCACTCTTTTAGTGGGAGGGTCATGACAGATAGGCGCAGGAAACTGATGGACAGAGGTCTTTTGAAACCAGCTTTCCAAGAGGCTTTGGATGCTTCTGACCAGGCATCGAAGTCCTCGAAGGAATCGAAGACGTCGGAGCCTAAGTCTTGGCTCCGAGCTCTTCTTCAAAGGTTAGATCACCGGTTCCACAGACTTTGGGGCCGAGTGTTCAACTGGTGTCGGTTCCTGAGCCTCGAGTCTTGGAACCGGTGATGGAGCTCCCTCCTTCGGCCATATTGAGGTCGGCTCCGTCTTCGGTTCCTTCGACCCGTTCTTCCTCCAAACTTTCGGATGTCGATGTGGATCGCGTGGTGCAGAAGTTGTTGGAGCATTCGGCCCTCTCTAAACTTATTTCGGTTTCCACCCAGTTGGTGTCGAAACTTGAAGGCCTTCCTGTATCTCCATCCATTCCTCCTCCGAGACCGATTCAGTCTTTGGAGCCGGAAGAGGCTGATCTGCTGATTGTGGAGCCCTCGGGTCCAGAACCGTCCTTTCTCGGTCTGTTCCCTCACCTCGACTCCGTCGGACCGGTGCGAGTCTCGGAGCCGACGGTCTGTTCTTGGTTCGGGGCGAGAGTCGAACCGATGTGTCGGTTCCGACTCTCCCTCGGGCCTCGGCACGGATCGATTCGGCCCCGACCTCGGGGTCGATGCCTTCGGTGCCTGTGTCGGGGATTCTCCCCATTTCTTCGGAACCGGGGACTCTTCGATCGCGGGACCGGGGCGTTCGACCTGATGAGGAAGGTGTTGTCTACCCAGACAACCACATCAGTGGAAGCAGTTTCTCCTCCCCATAAAGGGCCTTTGTCTTCATCTGCACCCACGGCCACATCCAAGTGTCGGGCACCAGTGTCTCAGCCACCCCTGGAGGGTGCCCCCTCTTCCTCCGAGGCTTCTTCGGATGCTCCCCACGAGGAAGTCCCTAGGAAGAGACTGTGTAAGAGGAGACACTTGGATTCTCCACAGGAATCCTTGACATCTGATACTGACCTAGATGAGTCAGAGGGGTCCCCAAAGTCACCTTCAGAAGATGTCTCTTTTTCAGACATTTTGGAGATCCTGAAACAGAGAGGTGACTGGCAGTCCCTTCCCCCTTCTGAGGATGAGTCAGTTCTGCTGAAGGCATTTGGTGCTCGCCCTTCCTCCTCCTGGGTCACTCCGCCCTTCGACGAACTAATGGAACTTATTGCTCGTAGGGCGTGGGAGACTCCTGACACAGTGGAACCTGTTCCAAGAAAACCGAACAAGTACATCACAGCACCTCAGGATAAGTCCTACCTTACAAAAGGAGTTCCAGTAGACGCTATGGTGGTGGCTGCAGCCACGAAAAAGGAGATGTCGGAGTCTTCTTCGTCTGTCCATCCGCCTAATAAAGATTCTAGGACGATGGATAGATATGGGAAGCGCATTTTTAGTTCAGCGGCTTTTTCCATGCGGTCCCTGAACTATTTGACCCATTTTACACGTCTGCAGAGGGATCTAGTCAAAGAGTTGGGAGATACCCTCCAGGGTGCTACAGATGCAGCTGTCTCAGAGAAAGTGACAGCGCAACTTAATACCCTAACATCAATTGTTAACTCGTCCATGAGGCTGATTTCTTACGCAGCCGAAGGTTCGAGTAGGGCAGCAGCTTCAGCGATTGCTCTTCGTAGACAATCCTGGATGCGCCTATGCTCCTTTGCGGAAGCCTTCAAGTCTTCCTTTACAAACGCCCCATTTGACGGTGCCACTCTCTTTGGCCCCAAAGTAAAGGAGACCCTTACCCGGTGTGAACAAGAGGGAAAGACTCTGTCTGCTGTCGGAGTCCGTTTTTCCACCCCATCCAGACCGTACCCCAAAGGGCAACGCGGTGGGAAAATGTGGTTTCGAAAACCCCAAGGGTCTTTCTCAGGCACACAGGGTGATGCCCCCTCTAGAGGCAGAGGAGGGGGCAGAGGTGGAAGACGCCGCTGGCGGCAGAGGGTCCGCAACATCAAGGTGACAGGGAAACACTCCTGGTAAACCTTTCCAGCACTCCTGAGAGGAGGCCCGACTGTCCTGCTCTGGAGGCAGTCGGGGTTAACAGCTTTATACCCTCAGACCTGGCAAAATATAACTACAGACAAGTGGGTAAAAAGCGTAGTTACCAGAGGTTACAACATTCCCTTCTTATCCCATCCCATTCCAAAGAAAAGACTCCCAGATGTACCGCCCCATCTGCGAGAGCCAGCAGCTTTAGAAATTTCAAAGCTGCTAGAAAAAAGAGTCATCCAGCCAGTCCCAGCGGACCAGCAAGGATTCGGGACTTACTCAAGGTTCTTTTTAGTTCCAAAGAAAACAGGGGACTGGAGGCCCATTCTAGACCTAAGCTACCTCAATACTTTCGTCAAGAAAGAAAAGTTCGAATGGTCACGCTTCAATCGATCCTTCCATTTTACAGAAGGACGAGTGGGTGTGCCCAATATATCTAGAGGATGCATACTACCACATCAAAATGTCCAGGGCATCCAGAGATCATTTGCGCTTCGGCTGGGAGCCAGTCACTTTCAATTTCGAGCCCTGCCCTTTGGTCTGACCTCAGCCCCCAGGGTCTTCACCAAATGCATGGCAGTGGTAGCGTCTCACTTGGGGCGTCAGGGTTTCCAGGTGTTTCCGTATCTGGACGACTGGCTCCTTTCAGCCACCACCCCGCGTCAACTACTGCAGGCCAGAGACTATGTGCTTCAACTGTGTGTTCACCTAGGGATCTCCGTAAATTTCGGAAAATCCTTACTTCAGCCATCACAAAATATCTTGTTCATAGGAGCAGAGTTAAACACACGTCAATTAATTCTGAGGCTTCCCCCAGAAAGGATATTATCACTGCAGACTCACATCGTCTTCTACTCTTGTCAAGGAAATCTCCTGCAAAGCTAGTACTGAAGGTGTTGGGCCTCATGTCAGCCTCCCTTATTGCAATTCCCCTGGGAAGGCTGCACATGAGAGTTCTACAGTGGCTACTATTTGCTCAATGGTCATTTCAACAACTACCTCTAACACACGAGATTCTCATAACAAAGACTTGCAAAACAGATCTAAACTGGTGGCTCCAAACGTGCAACCTTTCCCAGGAGGCCGTTTGTACTACCCACCACAGTTACGGTGACCACGGACGCTTCCCTGATAGGGTGGGGGGGCATCTTTCAGGGACAGACAGTCCAAGGCGAATGGACCAATTTGGAGTACAATCTGCACATCAATGTTCTAGAGTTGAGGGCAGTGTTTCTAGCGTTGCAACACTTTGCTCCCCTTCTTCCTCTAGGGGCTATTGCAGTTCAGACGGACAACATGTCGGTAGTCTGGTACATAAACAAACAAGAGGGAACCAAGTCCTATCAACTATGCAGAGAGGCCATGAGAATTTGGCAGTGGGCGGAGTCCACGGGTCGCTTTCTAATAGCAACGCACATCCCGGGGTCATCCAACGTCATAGCCGACAGGCTGAGCAGAGCAATTCTGTTACCGCACGAGTGGTCTCTAAAACAGTCAGTGGCGAAAAGGATCTTTTCGCGTGGGGCCAGCCTTCCTGCGATCTGTTTGCGTCTCCAATGAATGCCAAATGCAGGAGCTACTTTGCCCTATTACCCCCTCCAGGGGAAGTCCCCAGGGACGCACTGGTTTACGATTGGCCCCCGGGACTCCTATACGCGTTTCCCCCATTCCTGTCACTCCATCTAGCAGCTTGGCTGCTCCAATTCCCAACTTAGCCAGGTCTAATCTCTTGTCACCAGCAGTCCAGGATATATTAGTGGCTTCGCATAAAGCTTCCACTACTAAAACATATACTAGCAAATGGAAACGGTTTGTATTCTGGGCGGATACACACCACGTTGATCCCTTTATAGCTCCTTTGAATAAGATATTAGAATTCTTAACAGACTTATTTCATCAGGGTGCTTCTCCTGCTACTCTAAGAGTTCAATTGGCTGCCATTTCGAATTTCCATGTGGAAGAATGTGGAGCTCCTATCATGGCTCACAGACTTTGTAAAGCCTTTTAAAAGGAGTTTTTCATATTAGACCTCCGGTCAGATCTCCTGCGTCACCTTGGAGTCTAAACTTGTTGCTATCTAAATTAATGTTGCCCCCCTTTGAACCTGCCTCTTCTTGCCCATTAAAATTTTTGTCCTGGAAAACTCTCTTTCTGGTAGCCATTACTTCTGCTAGGCGAGTGTCTGAACTTCAGGCTCTCTCCATCAAGCACCCTTATTTGATCTTTCACTCTGACGGAGTTTCTCTTCGAACCAATTCATCCTTCCTCCCTAAAGTGTGTTCTATTAACAATATTAATCAGTCCATTGAATTACCCACTTTCTTCAAAAACCACTCCAACAAAATGGAGTATATGTTACACAAATTGGATGTTCACAGACAGCTAAGGTTTTATCTGGATAGAACAAAAGATCACAGGAAAACAGATCAACTCTTTGTGGCTTTTGCTGATAGCAGGAAAGGACTTGCAGTTACCAAAAGAACTCTTTCTAAGTGGTTAACGGATTGTATAATCTATGTATACGATTCTGCAAATCAACCCCTTTTAAACAAACCCAAAGGACATTCCACAAGATCAATATCTACGTCTTTGGCTCATGCAGCTCGCCTACCTCTGGATGCTATTTGTGCGGCTGCTACCTGGTCTAAGCCACATACATTTATTTCTCATTATAAAGTAGATAAGGTTTCTAGGGACAGGGCAACCTTTGGTTCCACTGTGCTCAAGAACGTCCTCCCGTGAGTTCCTCAGGATCAAGGAGCTAGGGACGCTACCCATGTGTAAGAACAAACGGCGAGATTGAACACTATCACATATAGAAGTTATGTCCTTACCATAACGTTCCATGTGGAGTGTTCATCTCGCCTTTGTTCTTACAGTCCCACCCTCCCACCCTTAGGAAGAACGTTCTTTGATGCCTGGCCAGAAGCATTTTTTGCTACTGTCATTATTCTGTGTACATAGTTGGTATACACATATACTTTATATGTGTCTGTTTATGTATGTATAGGTGTATGGCATGAATGTGCTATTATGTAGATTGGTTTGCTTGCAAACTAGATCTGAGGTAAAGGCAGAGGGGGATTGTGGGTATTAGATTGTCTCGAGCTTCTTCTCGATGCAGAGCTTGCAAGAGGCCGGCACGGAGCCGAGGATCGGCTCCGAACCCATGTGTAAGAACAAAGGCGAGATGAACACTCCACATGGAACGTTATGGTAAGGACATAACTTCTATTTTTCTGCATTGGATAGTTCTCTCTTCCTGTATTGCTTGAGTTTAACATGCAGATTTTGAGCATTATACTTCTCACTTGTGAAATAGGTACAGTTGTTTGATCATTTGAGCACTCTAGCATTGTGCAACCCCTGTTGCATTTTCCAAATTTGGCAAGTCATGAGTAACACTGTAGCGTCTTTATTTTTGTAGGATTTTCAAAATTCATTTGGCATTCTTCCTGCTGTCTTGTTACTAGCAGTACTTTTCTGATGCCCATTTGACTATTCTCTCCAATATTTTTGGCTGTTGGTCAGAGAATGCAGCATCAGATGTATCCGAGAAGTTAGGGGTCATCCTTAAATTCCTGCCTCCTCTTCCTAATGTTGTCTGCTCTTGTAAGGTCCCACCCATTTGTGAGCTTTATCGTGCCCATTTTACCTGGAAGTTTTTCTTAGCACTGATAGCTTTCTTGAAGAGATGTCTTGTATTTCTCATCCACATAACTTTATTTTATGGTTTCTTGACTGGATGTGTGAGTTGATTCAAGACACTTTTCAGCCTCTACTTGGCCATATAGCTAATATTACAATAAACAAACATGGCAGATGTGTAGTTCTTGTAAAGCAATTGTTGATCACTGTACAGTTTAATATAAAAACAAAAGATAGAGGGGACCACAGATGTTGTAAAGCAGTAGGATGTACACAAGGTTATAGAAGTAAAGGATATACATATTTAATAACTGTTTAAAATTCAGTGGCAATGAATATAGAAACAAAATTGAAGTAAACCGTAATGATCTAACAGTGAATGATGTCTGAGATTTAAACAGGCAAATAGGCTGGCAATGCCAACTGACATCCCTAAAGCAAACTTCATGTATGTTATAGCTCTAGATGGGAATTCAGCATTTTCTTAAAAAAGAGTGAGATTGTCCAAAGTAGTGATGAGGCCATGTTTAACTGTTAAGTAATGCAGGGGCAAGCTTTTGAAAAGATTTTTCACACAACTAGCTAGAAAGAAATGAGGTGTAGTGGGACTGGTATGGAGGCCATATGTTGATTCATGTATTGTAAGTTTGTTAGCAGAAGTTGGGCAATAATCAACTTTAAGAAGTCTGATAATAAGAGTACTGAGGAGACAAGAGGTGTTGCTTTTGACTAGAGGCCATTTTTCCCTTTAAGTAGAAGTGCAGTGGTGGTGTTCAGGAATGAGGTAGGTATATGAAACTTAGATTCCTACTTTCTTTGACTTGTATTAAGTGGCATCATCTTCCAGTTCTTTGCAATGCTGATTTAAAATCTAGATCATAATCTCCTTTTGCTCTTTTCTGAAACTCATGACATGTTATTTGCCTCCATTGCATTTTGCTCTCATCCTTTCTTTTGCCACAGATGGCCACTTTACCTTTTAATCTACTTGTTTGGAATATTGTTTTTAGTTGTCACTTTCCAGACAGTATCATGAAGTTCTTTGGTTAGTCCAAGTATTCCATCCACCACGTATAATTATTTTAAGTCTGTTTCACCTCTGTTATGTGTTCATATAGAATATTGTTACAATCATGTCTAGATGGCCTAGAAGCATTTTTTTTCTTTAATTTAGTTTTAAACTTTGTAAAAGCTAATTGTCCAAGCCACAGGCAGCCTGCAGCCTTGTTTATTGAAGACTGTGATTACTAGTTTATTTATGGCCTAATAAGGTATGGACTCCGCAAACATGCATTCTTCAAATTCTTGAACAGTTTTACCCCTCTCCCAAGCATCTCCAAATGGGACACCATTTATTGAGATAGTAGGTGTGACAGGATAACACATTTTCTATGTATGCTAATCCAACGCAACATAAACCTAACCTGTATACACCTCCCACCTCACTGTAGGCGTGATAAAGCCATCAAACTATACCTATATGTTACCATATTTGTCTAAAGCTTCTTGACATTAAAGTTTATACCGAGTCCTCATGTCAGTGGTTAACCCTTTGATTCTTCACAAATACAGACCTTGGATCCACAAGATTCTTCAGCTGTTAAACAGGTAAAATGTTTAAGTAATCTTAACTAACAGTATTCAAGCAAGTAACTTTGTTCGAATTTCAGTTGAGTGATTGAATATTGAAAATATTTTTCTTATTCCAAATTTGCATATCCAGAACTCACCTGTATACCAGTATGCTTTGCTTTAAACTTAATACTAGTTTTTAAATTGAGTACATATGTTAAAATGCAGTTTTTTAGCCTTTGAGTAGTACAGTGACAGATTTAATGGATCTTTGTAATTGACCAGAAGTTCATTATAGTTGTATTTTTCATCATCAGTTAAATGATGGTTATTAAAAACAGTATTTCAGTTAGATGTAACAGATTCTTATAATCAATAAAAGTTCATCATAGTTCTATTATTCTTGTCAGTTAGATGATTAGTTATTCAAGTCAGCATTTCAATTTAGATAATTATCCATGAGAATTTTCACATTTAACTATCAAAACTGATCAAATAGACTTCTGCAACTTGCAACATCTGTAACATTGTTAAGAAGTAGGTTTTATTATAGTCCACCTTCGTGTCCATATTTTAGATTGGATGATGGCAAGATGTCCTCCTATTCATATTTTGCAGTATTCATAACATGAGGGAGTCTGCCGCAGGCTGTCCCATACATCCGGCCAGTATACAAAACTCTAATGCTACTGTGAGGTACGTCCGCCGCATATAGGTCCCTGTACATCGTTGGGTATAATGTAGACGGTCAGCGTATACAATCCTCAGAACTTTTCTGCCACCAGTCTGAAAGCTTTCTCCGGTTGTTTTTTCGACAGCAAAGTTGCTGATTCCAAATCACATAAGTGCCCCGTTGGGATTTTTCTTTAATTTTTGTGCTGCTGCTGTTTTGCTGAAGTTGCATTTCATCTAGAAAGGGCAAGTGTCAATGTGGAAGGCAAATTCCTTAAGGATTCCCACAACCTGTGCCTTTTTTGTTTAGGCCCTAGCCATTACCATACCTCTTTGCTATTTACAAAGCCTTTGTTCCCAAGACCCTTCGCAGCCGTCTGACTTCTCTTAATTTATACTTAGAGAACCAACGCCTTAAGCATTTAGCTCGCAACATCATGGAAGATACGTCAGTTCCTTCAGGGGAGCCTGTTTTAAAAATGGCCAAGAAATCTAGGCCTCAGGTTCTACTGCTCCTCCAATTCCGGACGTCTCTACCAAGGCTGATGTTGGCCCGGAGACCCATCCCGGAGAAAGGCGTTAATTCTTCTGCGAGTACCATGGTGGGATACTGCTAGCATGTCCTCGGAGGGGGGGGGGGACAGGTTCATAGTCTCTGAAGGTTCTCATGGAGTACAGCAAATCCTTGTATGTGAAGAGGTTCCAAGCAACATTATTGAATGTAGGCCTAAGTTATGACCTACAACCTATCACAGTTTGTATGTTCCACTAAAGAAAAAGTCAGAAAACAACACATGCTTCTCCTCCTCCTCGGGAACATTCTGCAGATTGACAAGCCTTTTCTCAAGGGCTGTTTAATGCATTTATGGCCCGTAGGCAGTCTGCAGGGGTCTCTCTCCCTTCTCCTTCCCTTTCTCCAGTTTGTCCTCAAAAAAGAATAATATGATTCCTCTGGTGATGAGTCACTGACATACTCTGCCCATATTTCCTCTCCACTGGAGTATGCTTCCCCAGAGGAAGAATCAAATGATACAGAATCTCCCGGGGAGGATATTAAGTTTGGTGAGACTATTGTGAAGATGAGAGAGTTTTTTTTAACCTGGATTGCTCTCAGGTTTCTGAGGTGCAAAAAAATACTATGACCTGTAACACATGAATTCCCCTTCCCCATCTGCAGTGCCTCCAGTGTTGCCAGCTTTTTTGGATGCTTTCTCTTCTGCTTCTAAGTGTCCAGACTCACAACTTCCTACTCCTAAAAGGCCAAATAGATTTTACTAAGTGCCAGAAGATTGTACATTTTTATTTAAGTGCCCTCCTGCAGGTTCAGCTACAGTGTTGGTGGCTGCTGATAAGCCCTCAAAGCTTTTGCCTTCAGCTTCCCTTCTCCCCTCGGTTAAGGAGAGTAAAGTTATGGAAAGGTTGGGGGAAAAAATGTATACTTGGGCCACTCTTGCCTTTAGGGCTATAAACTACCAAACATATATGACCAAATATGCCTTATCCCTCCTTTCTCAAGCCAGTCAGCTCATTTCTGAGCTTCCTGACTCAGACATTAAGTCACAGCTTTCTTCCAATTTGGGTTCCTCTTCTCAAGTGACACATCATTCCATTAAATGCAGCCATGATGCAGTTGAAGCATCTGCATCTGGCTTTGTCTTGAGGAAGTACTCCTGGCTGAGTCTCCAGCCACTTCCAAATGATATCAATGCAAAAATAATGGATGCTTCATTAGATGCTAAGACCGTGTTTGGATCTGTAGCTGCAGAACTTAAGTCCTTGCAAGAGAAGGGTAAGGAGCTCCAGGACTTTAAACATATTTTTGTGCCCCTATTTCCAGACTTTCAAAGGAACAACCTTCTTAAACTCCTTTTGTTAGGAAACAATTCAGACCTCCTTCATCCAGGGGTAAAAGAACTGCCAAGAAAATCTTACAATGCCAAGACGACTTCTACTTCTCCTGTTCAGAAGCAACCTTTTCTGATTAAGCCAGGTAGTCTGTGAGGACCAACCTCTTTGCAGCCATACCCCACTATCCTTGCGTCTTTCCCTGTCTCTTCCTGCTTGGAAAGTGATCACCCAAGGCTCCTGGATTCTTTCTGTCATACACAGAGGATACTTCATGGTATGGAAAACTCTTCCTTCCTACAGGGGTATTCGTCAGCCTGCAAGATACCAGCTGGAATTTTTTCCTCTGGTGATTCAAACATTGATTTCCTCTGGTGATTCAAAGATTTTTGTCTCAAGGAAACATTCAAGAACTACCTCTTTCCCAAAGAGGAAAATGATTGTACTCAACAATGTTCCTAGTCCCCAGAAAAGATGGTCCTTGGAGACGCATTCTAGATCTGTTGCATCTAAACACCTTTCTGAAAGTTCTGCCTTTTGTATGCTTTCCTTAGACACCTTGCTCCCTCTCATTCTTCCATAGGTCTTTATGGTGTCTCTAGAAATCATGGATACCTACCTTCACATCCCTATTTATCTTTTTTACGGAAATTTCTATGTTTTGCTATTGCTTCCTCACATTTTTTATTTTCTGCTTTGCCCTTTGGTCTGTCTATGCCACCAAGGGTCTTCACAGACTGCTGAGCTCCTGTAATTGCCTTCTGCAGACTCGGGGGTAGTCAGATCTTCCCAAACCTGGACAAACTCTTCCTCTAGGATCCTTTAGCAGACATTCTGCTAGAGGACCTTCATTTCACAGTTGCTCTTCTGGAAAGACAAGGCTTCTCTGTAAACTTCCAAAAAAACCTTTCTCACTCCTTCACAAAACCATGTCTTCCTAGGATGCAGAATACAGACAGACAAAATGTTGGCTTCCTGACGTCCTTGCCTCCTCAGAAAGTCATCTCTGTAACTGCTTTCTTGTAGACCATCATTCCACTTCAGTCCCTGACAACCAGGGAGTTCCTTTGCATGCTAGGCTTCATGGCATCCATTATTCCAGTGTTTCTCTAGCCAAACTTCACATGAGGAAATTCTAGTGGTACTTCATGTCAGTCTGGAGGCAACATGCTCATCCACTGGATTTATTCCTGTCCTTCCCTGCTTGAAAAAAGAACTTCAGTGGTGGATTCAACAGGTTACCTTGAATCCAGAGCTTCCTGTCCAACACTCCTGTCCGTCTCAGGAGTTATGGGATGGGGGCAGCCTTCCCTTCTTGGAAGGTTCAAGATGTGTGGTCTCCTTCCCAAATGAAGGAACACATTAACATAAAGGAGATGAGAGCTCTCATTTTGGCCCTGCAGACTTTTCATCCTCTTTCTTTTAGTTCCTCTAAAGTGGTTCACAAACACCACCACAGTTTTTTGGTATGTCAGTAAGCAGGGGGAAGGGGGTACCAAGTCACATATCCTTTGCAGGTTGGCTCTCAGGACTTGGGAGTTGGCAGCTCGGTATCAGCTAGCTCTTCAGGCAGTTTGCATTCCTTCCAGTCAGAATGTAGTGCCAGACACATTGTGCAGGTCCATGTCTCAATCGCTTGAATGGATGTTGCATAGGGATGTGTTTTTGGACATTATCCACCGGTGGGGTACTCCTCAAGTAGATCTCTTTGCCTAACTTCCAAAGTTTTGTGCCAGAGTTCCCAGTCCTCTGGCATGGAAGGTGGACACCCTATCCTTTTCATGGAAGGGGATGTTTCTTTATGCATTCCCCCCTTCCCCTTCTATAGAAAGTTCTGTTAAAGATACAACAGGACCAACCAAAAATCGTGCTGGTGACTCCCTTTTGGCCAGTACAGCCTTGGTTCCCCCTTTTTCTGCATTTAGCCAAGGGCAATCATCACAGGTTACCCCATCGGATGGACCTGCTCACACAGGAGTAGGGAACGCTCGTACACCCTCAACTGACCACTCTAAACCTTGCATTGTGGGTGATAGGGCATTGATTCCCTTCAGGCACCTTTTCACTGAGGACATGTTTCAGGTACTGCAGTAGGCCAGAAAACCAACTACTATAAAATCCTATCTATCCAAGTGGAAGAGGTTTTCTGTCTGGTGTCAAAACAAAGTCTACAGCCACTGACAGTAGAACCTCCAGTGGTTTTGTCCTACCTGTGTGAACTGATGAACTCTGACTTGTCCTATTCTTTTATTAAGACACTTATCTGCAATATCAGCATGCCTTCCATTCACTCCACCTCTAGCTTCTAGGCTAGAAGTTGTTTGTGAAGGGGGTACTTCACCTTAGACCTGTTTTCCTAACATAGGAAATTCTGCCTGCGGTGGACTTGTGTACATCCGGCCATTTTACAAAAGATTGATGCTACTATGCAGAGTACAGTGTCCCACGTCTCTCTGCTAACGTCGGCCATAAACAGACATTGGGTACAAAACGGACATCAGCATGCACCAAACTCAGAACTGAATGCCGCCCCAAAACCTTTTTTTTCCTCAAATCATCCCCTCTGCCAAAGAAAGTGACAGCCTGTATGCTTTCAGTGACCACAGTACACTTTGCAAATCCAGTCTACAAAAGCAGTTCTAATATGTCAGTTTGTTTTCATTGTCTGGACACATCAGCCATAAACCATATGTCCAGTTCTTCTGTAAGGATTTATCTTTGAATTCCTCAGTATATTTGGTCATTGGTACAAAAGTGACATGCTGCTGCTTCACCAAGTCTGAGCAAAAGCCTCTAATCATCTATTTTATTCTTTCCAGGGACCACACAACATCCTTCTGTTACAATCACTTTGACACCATAGTTTGTTCTGTACTATTGCTACCATCACATCAAAACCAAAATCACCCCATCTTTGCTTTTTTCCTGTTCCATCACCACCGTCTTAAATCTTGCAGTTACAGTAACCCCATTGTTCTGTTGAGTGAATAATTTCAGCTGATATATTATCAACATTCTGACATTGCAGCATGGAGTGAAGGAGGGAGAGGACCATCTTCTAAACCCTATGCATGCACCATTCAAGGGGAAATGTTTGTTTTATAGCTCTGTAAGAGTACTGCTTAGGGTGTTAGCTAATGTGCCTGGATCAAGAAAAGCATTGTAGAATGGGTGACTGTGTGTGGATTAGAGGTTATGACTCAGATCTGCTATATTATTGTATCCTTTTGTGGGGTCTTGTGTGCTGTGAGGAGAAGTGAGACAATATGATGGGGCAATAATGCATCAGGTAGTAAGTGAGTCTAAGTGTTTAGAGTGAAGTGTGGTTTCTTCTCAGAAAGAAGACTTGCAAGAGGAGGCACGTTGACTCCCCATTGGAGTCGCTAACTGAAGACATAGACTTAGATGAGGGGGAAGGATTCCCCCCAATTCCAATCTGATGACATCTCCTTTGGGGACATATTGGAGATCCTAAAGCAGAAAGATGGATGGTCTACCCAACCTCCTTGCTCCAAGGAGTCATTTCTCTTGGAGGCCTTTGGGACGGGCCCATCTACATCTTGGGTGACACCCCCCCCCAACGGGTGCCCTGGTTGATTTAGTGTCCCGCCGAGCATGGAAGGAACCAGACACTATCCAGCCCATACCCAAATGGCCCGATCTGTTTCTGGTATCCCTCGCGGACAGGAAACACTGGAGTAAGTGTCCCCTAGTTGATGCCATTGTGATGGTGGCAGCCACCAAGAAAGAGGTGGCAGAGAAAACTGCCAGTGTACACTTGTCTAACAAGGAGTCTAGAGCGCTGGGCAGGATTGGGAAGCACCTTTACGCCTTGGCAACCTTTGCACTGAGGTCGTTGAACTATCTGGCTTATTTTACTCTGCTGCAGAGAGACCTGATCAAGGAACTGTCAACCTCTGAGTCCATGCCTGCGGAGGTATTCAAGAAAATCTCTGCCAAGCCTACCACTCTTTCCTCTATCACCAACTCATTGATGAGGTTAATCTCCCATACCATGCAGGGCAACTTGCAAGCCTGTGTTTCAGGACTTTCCCTAAGAAGGCATGCCTGGATGATGCTATGTGATTTTGGGGAGCTGTTTAAGGCATTGTTTCAGTGTCCCCCATGATGGCTCCTCCCATTTTGGGGCGTCTGTTCAAGACACACCCGCAGCGAGAAGGACAGAAGACCCTTTCTGCTGTTAGTCAGATTTTTACACCCCCCTCCCCCCAGAGGTCCTTTGCCAGGAACCAACATGGAAGTAAGAAAATGTGGTTTTCTAAGTCCCAAGGACTTTTCCAGGACCCGCTCGGGGAGCACTCCTCTTGAGGCGGGGGGGGGGTGGTTTAATGGTAGACGCTGCCCTTGAGGCAGAGGGGGTCCGCAGAACCAGGGATTTAGGGAACCTCCTCTGGATTAGCCCTATCAGTGCTCCTGAAGCACTGCCTGTCTGTCTCTGGAGGCAGTTGGGGGCCTACTAGCTTTGCATCCAGAAGCCTGGACCCAGCTGATTCAAAACCGTTGGGTGTGAAGTGTAATATGCAGAGGTTACTTCATTCTCTTTTCTCTGCTTCCCCCAAATTCCAAAAGCCTTCCCAGTGTGCCACCCAGTTAAAGGGAAAAGGCAGCATAGGAAATCCAGCAACTGTTGCAAAAAAGTCATCCAGGAAGTCCCAAATGAACAGAGATGGTTCCGAACCTACTCCCGCTTCTTTTTGGTGCCGAAGAAGACAGGGGACCTAAGACCCATCCTGGATCAAAGCAGACTGAACAAATATGTGAAGAAGTAGAGGTTCTGAATGGTTACGGTTCAGTCCATTCTGCCACTGTTTTGCAAGGACGACTGGATGTGCTCGATAGATCTCAAGGACACATGCTATCACATCAAAAGAGACAGATGCTCCAGGAGATATTTGTGCTTCCAGCTGGGAGCCAATCATTACCAATTCAGAGCACTGCCTTTTGGCTTACCACAGCCCCCCCCCCTCCAGATGTTGACCAGATGCATGCCAGTGGTGGCAGCCCACTTGAGGCTTAAGGGATTTCGGGTGTTTCCATATTTAGACAATTGGCTCCTGACCGCTTCCACGAAGCATTGGCTAATCCAAGCCAGGGACTACTTAATCCAGTTAGCACGCTCTGTGGGGACATCACCGTAAACATGAGCAAATCCAACCTATTTCCAGTACAGAAGCTGGAATTCATAGATAACATACCTCTCAACCGTACCGAATACCTCAGTAAATACCGGTTTTGAGGGCAAAATATTGAGGTGCCACGAATTCCCACATGGCCCCTTTAATTTCTGAATTTCCTGGTGTTTTTTTTTTTTTTTTTTTTTTTATTTGTTACTCCTGACGTCGTCACATGCAGGGCATGCATGATGACGTCGGATTCTGCAGACCAGTCTGTGAAGTGCACAGCTTCTTCCCTGGCTCAGCTCCTCCTTTCGGCATGACAAACAGCAACTTTACTTATTTAACGGCTGCATTCAAGTTTCCTGCAGCTGAGCTCCTCCTCCCCCAGGTAAAACAGCAGCTAAAATGTACGATTACTGTGGACCGTGGATGTTCAAGCAACGGGTGAACACTTGCTTCTGCCTTTATTTAGAGTTTATTTTACCTGTGTTTTTGTTGGCGGCAGGCAGGAGATTACTTAATTTATGGCTACTACGGCTGAAATGTGCTTTCCTTTTACTGGGACAGTACTTTAAGTGAATGTAGTTTTAATGGACAGTACATTAACGGCTGAACTCTGCTTGTGACATGGCAGAGAGAGATTATATAAGTAATTTAACAGCTGAACTGGGCTTTGCTTAGCAGGATGCCGTTTACTGAAAGTAGATGCATTTTACTTGTGCTTTCATTGTTTGTCAATGGCTGGAGATTAATTTACAGCTAAGATGTGACTTCCTTACTTAACAGAAGGAGCAGCAGGATGTCTTGTACTTTAATGGGCATTAATTAATTTTTTACTTAAATGGCAGAACTGTGCTCATGCTTTCGTTTTACCTTTACTGTAATGACAGGCAGGAGTTTGCCCTTACTTTAATGGCTGAACTGTAATTTCTTTTTACTTTTACTGTACAGCAGGCAAGAAAATACTTAATGTAGTGTGCATGCATGCGAGTGAGTGAGTAAGTTAGTGAGGGTGTGTGTGTGTGTGTGTGTGTGTGTGTGTGTGTGTGTGTGTGTGTGTGTGTGTGTGTGTGTGTGAGAAAATGTCCCAGTTAGTTATGACTGCTGGTTAGAGTTACTCAGGCTCAAACTCTGTACCTTTGGTACAGGTAGCAAGAGCCTAAATTCTCTACGCATACCACCACCACTTGTGATTCAAGGAGTTAACTAACCGTAGTTCCCAAAGTTTTATGGAATGTCTGGAATGTTTGGCTCATATTTTTTGTCTGTTCCTCTTAAAATGTGTGTTTTTCTGGCAAATCAGTGAGAAGTTTAACTGAATTCACTAAATAATGATAGCCCTTTAGGTTTCAGTCTTTCTATCTTTCAGGAAACGCATGGTAACATAAAGCATTTCAATCTAGCAACTTTTCTAAGATTATGCAGACAATGTTGAAAATGTGTCCCTGGTTTCGGTTTTTGTCCCCCCCCCCCCCCGAATAATCCAATCATTTTTGGCTTTTTCCAGATTTTTTGTGCTGCATAGTTCTTCAGGGGAGAGAAGTTTAGTGCTCCTTATGCCAATTCTATTTGTGGTGTTAGTAGCATAACAGGAATAATTGCTTTTAATGCAGAAGGCTGTGGGTTTTACTCCCACAGTATGTACATGGATTGCTGGTACTGTACTGTGTTGTACTTTTAAAGGGACAAAGCCTGCATACTGCAAGTCACCAAAAACAAAATCCTAAGGTTCATCATCTTCTCCCTTCCCAGTGAACATCATTGCTACACATTTACAAAAAAAAAAATTACTTCGGGGTCTGGGCTGGGGCCATATTTCGGTTGTCTGTTCTTCAGTTTCTGTTTTAAAGTTGGCACCCCAGAATTCCATTAAAGTGGGTGGGGTTACATAATTATGTATGCAAATGTTATGTTAATCAGTGTACAGATTTGTACCTATTTTTTATGGGCCTTTGTCCAGATTTTTGATGTTTCCAGGTTGAGAGGTATGATAGATACGCAGCTCAACACAAGGGATCAGATAGCTTCTCTTACTTCACACAGAGTAACCACGTTGAGAAGTCCGGTCCAGGAACTGCTTGCCCATCAGTTCCCCATAGCTCAATCGATCCTGCGAATTCTGGAGTCCATGTCTGCACCCATTGTTTTCATGTGGGTTCTCTAGTGGACACTAGCGACACAATGGTCCATGCTGCTGTCCCTCCATATCAGGTTGACTTCCATTTGCAGGCATAATGTCAATTGGTGGATACTGTCTGACAACGTCATCCTAGGCAGATTATTCTTGAACCCCCCCCATAGCCACAGTGACCATGGACGCTTGCTAGTTTGAGTTGGAAGGGGACATTACATTGGGAAGATGGTCCAAGGCACGTGGTCCTCTACCGAGACCAGATTGCTTAACAGTGTCCTAGAGATTAGAGCAGTCCTCCTAACATTGCAAGCCTTTCACGTTCTCCCTTTAGGGACTGTTGCAGTACACACCGACCACATGTCTGTTGTCTGTTTCATCAACAAACAAGGAGGAACCCGTTCTTACCCTTTGTGCAGGGAGACCATGAGGGTGTGGGAATGAGTGATGTCTTCAGACTGCCTTTTAGTGGCAACACATATCCTGTGGAAAAACAACGGTCTAGTGGACCGACTCAGTAGATTGCTCCTTGGTCAGCACATGTGGTCCGTCAGTCAGTCATTGGCAAACATGATCTTCAGTCATTGGTGTCAACCTTGCTGCGACCCGTTTGCCTCTCCCCTCAACAACAAATGAACAAGTTCTCTCTGATCCCTCTTCTGGGGAAGTCCCTAAGGGATGCTGTAGTCAACAGTTGGCTACAGGGTTTCCTGTATGCTTATTATCCTCTTCCACTCATCCAAAAGTGTTTTCAGAAGGCAAGCAGGTTGAAGAGCTTGGTCATCCTCATTGCCCCCATATGGCCTAGTCATGTGTGGTTCCCTTCCTATGGTCTCATCTGAAATATTCTACTTGAATTCTGGAGCCAAGTCAGAATCTCCTTTCCCATCCATCAGGGATGCAGCATCCAAACCTTCGAGCCCTCAAATTGACTGCTTGGCTTCTCTACTTCCAACCCTAGTGAGACAGTCCAGGCTTAAATCCCTGGTTTATAAAATTCTCCTAGCCTTGCAGAAGCTTTCCAGTTAAAAAATGTGTACTCCAGTAAGTTGAAGAGATTTGTTATTTGGGCCATGGACAGGAACCTTGATCTGTTCTCTGCACCAGTTTGACGTCTTGCAAGATTTTCAACTGTCAAGCTTCAATTAGCTGCTATTTCCAATTTTCATGCTGTAAGTCAATCCCATTCTGTATACACTTTTAGACTATGCAAATCCTTCATGAAAGGTGTTTTCTTATTAAGGCCTCCAATGAAAAGTCTGTCTCCCCACTGGGACCTCACTCTTGTGTTGCAGGCTCTGATTTGGGGACCTATCAAACCTGTGGCTAGTTGTGACTTGAAGTTTCTGTCATGGAAGACAATTCTCTTGATGGGTATTACTTCCGCTAAGAGGATTTCGGAACTACAAGCTTTGTCCCCCAAACCCAGTTTCATACCTTTTCATGAAGACAGTGTGTCTTTAAGTGCCACTCTGTCGTTCATGCTCAGAGTAGCTACGGAGATCAATATTAATCAATCCATCCAATTACCAGTGTTCTTCCCCAGTTTCTCTAAAAAGGGGGAATATGTTCTCCATCTTCTAAGATGTTCACAGATAACTTCATTTTTACCTGCACAGGACCAAACAACAGTGAAAGTCTGATCAGCTTTTTGGAGCTTTCTCATCCAATAGGCTAGGACAAGTGGTGTCAAAAATTACCTTGGTGAAATGGATGTCTGATTGCATCTCATACATTTACTCATCAAAGGGACTGGAGTTACCTAGATAACCCAGGGCACATTCAACCTGAGCTATGGCTACTTCTATGGCCTTCTATTCTAGAATGTTTATTGATGATATTTGTGAAGCAGCAATGTGGTCTAACAAGCATACCTTTGTGGCACACTACAAGTTGGAAACAGAACCTCCTTTGGTTCATTGGTGCTCTGGTACCAAATTTTTTATTGGAAACATTTTTTTATTGGATAATTTTATTATTGGTGTTAACTGTGTAGGGTATTTAATGATGTATTTTATTGACACTTATTAATCTTAGAAAGCCTAAGGGCTGAGGCGCTAGAGTATGTTTTGTATTGTGTTAGTAATAGAGTTTGTATCTTTGATTGGTGGCTTCGTGGTGGACTCTTATTTCGTATGTTTGAGCCTCTTCTTACCATGTGGATGTTGAATGATGGACTCCGCAAATTCAATCTGAGGTACTTGGGGAGGGGGGGGCATTATGGGTAGGAGAGAGGAGCTTGAGAGTCTGATCCAAGTCTGTGGAAATATGGCTGAGCCAGATCCGAGAGTCGGATGTGTGACCCTATTTTGAGGAGGAATGAAGGAAGATGACACAGATGCCAAGTTATGGTAAGACATAACCTTTTATTTTTGATTCAAACAGAAAAGGTTTTATGGATTTGAAACATTTTAGTATTTTAAACAAATGAGACCAATTTAAGGAATCCAGTGATGTCCTTCTGTTCTCATGTTGCATTATTCCAAACTCTTGGGTTATCCTCTGCTTGCTACCTGAACGTCTGGCCAGTATACAAAAGCTTATAGTCCCTGCTAGGTACATGGGACGTCTGATGTTGGCCTAGTGTGCAAGCCCATAAATGTGAGTTCTGCATGTACCTTTCCTCAGAACTTCTGTGCCACCAGCGGAACATTGGTTCTTCATGCCGTAATCGCCATCAGATCTTCACATTTCTAAGGTAAGTAACCCCCTCCTTGGACTTGAGCATCCCCTTCCTTCCTTGCCCAAGAAAGGAGATTCTGTGGTGGTTGAACCAAGTCTCACTCAACCCGAGACTTCCAATACAACCCCTTGCACCAATCCCGAAAATGTACACAGATGCCTCAGATCTGGGCTGGAGGGCTACTTTGGGCAGCATGAAAGTGCATGGTACCTGGTCACACACCTTCAGGTGGGAACACGTCAACATCAGGGAATATCAGGGAAGTGAGTGCTATCCTATTTGTCCTGACAGCCTTCCTTCATGTTCTAAAACAAGGTCCCCTGAAATTGTTAACAGACAACACTACAGTTTTATAGCATGTGAACAAACAGGGAGGAACCAAATCTTATTTGCATTACAGACTTGCTCTCCAAGCCTGGGACCTGGCAGCCCAGCACATCCCTTCAGCTCAGCACATTCAGTCAGACACCTTGAGCAGGTCCATGTCACAATCCCATGAATGGATGCCTCACAGGGATGTGTTTCTGGACATTGTCCACAGGTAGGGTACACCACAAATAGATTTGCTTGCCTCCCCTCTGAACAGACAGTTACCACTGTTTTGCACCAGACTTCCCAGCCCTTTAGCAAGGGAATGGATGCCTTTTCAATTTCATGCAAGGAAATGTTTCTGTATGCATTCCCCCTTCCCAAAACTTCAAAAAGTCCTGCTGAAGATACAGTAGAACAAACCAAAAATCTTACTGGTGTCTCCATTTTGGCCAAGACCGCATTGATTCCTCCTCTTCCTGCATTTAGCCAGAGGCAGTCATCGCACGTTACCTCACAGAGTGGACCTCCTCACACAGGATGAGGGATCCCTAATCCATCCCGATCTGGAATCTCTAACTCTAACCCTGTGAATGATAGAATTTTGATCCCTTCTAAACACCTTTACGTTGAGGATGTGCTAACAGTCCTGCAGGAGGCCAGGAAACCTAACACTAGGAGATCTTATTTGTCTAAATGGAAGAGATTCTCCATGTGGTGTCTACAAAGACAGCTAGACCTGTTTCTAAGTGAGGTGCCCTTAGTGCTGTCCTGTCTGTGTGAACTCTTGCAAGCAGGGTTGGTGTATTCCTTTGTTAAAGCACACCTTGCTGCTATTTCGGCCTACCTCTTGATCGCCCTCTTGCTTTCTGTCTCCCTCCAGAGTTATTCCTTAAGGGGGTACTACACCTCAGGCCCCCCAGGAGGCCTATTCCATCCCCATGAGATCTAATTTGTGTTTTAGAGAAGCTCACTGTTGCCCCCTTTGCACCAGGTCTTAAGGCATCCCTGAAACGTTGTACCTGGAAAACTGTACTCCGCATGGTTCTCACATCAGCCAGAAGAGTGTCAGAGCTCCAGGCCCTCATGACAACAACTCCCTTCCTCATCCTCATCAAAGATAGTGACCCTGAGGACCATTTCCTCCTTTATGCCCAAGGTGGTCAATGAGCTATCCTTAAGTCAGGATATCCACCTGCTCATATTTTCCTCACCCCCAAAATGACAGTGAGAGTCTTACTCTCCCTTGATGTTCACAGACAACTGAGATTTTACCTTGACAAGACTAAGGCCATTGGGAAATGAGAACAACTATTTGTCTCCTTTCACCCCAGAGCTCTGGGAAGGGCGGTGACAAAACAGACTATTTCTACTTGGATTTCCAAGGCTATTTCCTTCTGCTACACATTCCATGGGAAATAACTGAAGTCCAAAATAAGGCCCACTCAATTAGAGCCATGGCTTCATTAAGGGCCTCCTTCAAAGGACTGGACACTGCATCAATTTTAGAGGCAGCTACATGGGCATCTGTCTATAACTTCATGAAACGCCCAAGTTGGATCACATCTCCAGATCCAGAGTGGGGTTTGCTAGGGCAAGCCTTCATGGCTTCATCATGGAGAATAGTTCCATTCCACTACCCCCTTCTTCCCTGTGAGCTTTGGCACTCACCCAAGAGTTTGGAATATTGCAAAATGAGAATAGAAGGACATAGAATAGTTGTGTAAAATCTTACCATGACCATAGACGTCTTTCTCTTCCATGTTGCAGTATTCACCCCCCCCCCTTTTCTATATAAACTGTTCCTTCTTGGATGCCCCAGGACTTGTACAGCTATACTGGAACTAAGGTCCTACTTGGAGCATTCAGTTCTGAGGAAAGATACATGCAGATGTTGATTTTATGGCCCACACACCCTAGGTCAATGTCAGATGTCCCACGTACCTAGCAGTGACTACAAACTTTTGTATACTGGCCGGATGTTCGGGTAGCAAGCAGAGGATAACCCAAGAGTTTGGAGTACTGCAGCATGGAAGAGGACATCTATGGATGTTCATCGTGCTATACTGCTGCAGTCATCACACTTGGGTTATCCTGTCGTCAGGCAGTCCCGCAGTCAGCCGAATCCCAAAGTCCTGGTCCGGCGTCGGTTGTCGTCGCCTCTTCCCTGACGTCAGTGCGACAGGGGTATAAAAGAGACAGCCGACGCCATTTTCTTCAGTCTTTCTTGCCGCGCGGTGCCCGAAGCAGAAGCAGTTTGCAAGTGCCAGTCGGCCAGCTCCTGAAATTTTCGAATCGAGTTTCAGCCCGAAGTCTTCTCTAAAGCTAAGTACCCCATTGGGGAAACTTTTCTTGCCTCAGACTGATGTCAGACAAAGTTAATAATTGTATTTCTTGTGGGAAGCAAATACCTCATAAGAATTTTCATTCTTATTGTATTCCTTGCCTAGGCCCAGACCATGATGTCTCTGGTTGTCGGTTTTGTGCTAGGTTCAACAAACGTACAATTAAGCGTCGGGCAGAATTCGCCCAGCATTATTTTGGCAGAAAATTTAACTATAGCATGCCGTCGCAGCAACCGACATCAGCAATGATTAAAAAACGCAGAGAGGACCGGCAGCCAAGGCCAAGACCAGATACCGAGGCCTCAGCAAGGCCTGACGCCGGTTCTCTGGTTTTCAGTGAGGCGCCTTCGCAGCCCCTGACTACCGCTGATTCAGAATTTCTGACGGCATCCCAAACCGAAACAGTTGGGCCTCAGGATCCGGTTCCACTTCACTCCTCGGACACCAGCCCCGACGGGGATCCGGAAATTTTGGATAGGCCTTTGGTCTCGGAGGGTGTTTTCAAACCGACAACTGCCTCTGCCAAGCCTCATGCTAAGCTCAAAGCCCCCTTGAAAGTTAGAAAACCGGGGCCACACACCTCCCCACAGGCCCCTATGCCTAAAAAACAGATGCTTAAGATGGCCGAGGATTTAATTACCCTTATCAGGGGATCCCAACCCCCACCTGACAAAAGGCCTAGACTGGAGGAAGATTATCCTTCCTCTGACCAAGCATACATTTCCTCAGGCATCTCTGATGACCAGGATTACTCCTTCCCTCCTTATGAAGACTCAGATGCTGAAGAGTCCATTTCCTCTGTCTCCCCCCCTGAAGACTACTCTTTTGGGGAAACTTTACACACCAAGATTACTCTAACTCCAAGAAAAGACTCTGTGAGTTTCTTCTTCTTCCACAGCGTAGACCCCTGGCAATCCCTCCAGTTTTAGACATTTTGAATGATGTTTTCTCTGAATCCAGTTTAAACCCAGATTCCTTACCTCCAGCACCAGCTAAATCAGACAGATACTACCGAGTTCCTGATACTCATAAGTTTCTATACAAAAGCCCTAATGCAGACCCCGAGACCATTTCCCAGGGTCCCAAAGGGGTTAAGGCCTCTACTGCTAAGAATCCACTTACTTCTGAAAGAGATTCCAGAGCGATAGAAAGATGGGGAAAGAAAGTGTATACGTCTGCCACTTTAGCCATGAGGGCATTAAACTGCCAATTCCACATGCTAAAATACCAACAGTATTTGATTACACAGTTAAAGCAGAAGCTGATCCCTCAGACAGATCAACTAGATTTGAAAGAGTTGCAGGATTTGCTGCATGCAGCAGAACAGGTGGGAAAACATACCTTAGAGTTTGGTTTTGATTCATTGGAAGCCTCAAGTAGAGCAGTTGTCACAGGGTCCGTCATACGTAGGCATGCTTGGCTTAAAGAACAAGCCTTACCAGAACATGTCAAAGCAAAGTTATTGGATGCCCCATTGCAGAAAGATGTGTTATTTGGTGTCAAAGCAGAGGAAGTTTTGAAGAAAATGGAAGAAAAGGCAAAATCTATGCAAACGGTTAAAGATTTTTTACAGGTACAACCTCCTCATTTCAGCAGAAACTGGACATAAAAAAACTGGTCCTTTCCTGCATCAGACAGACCCCAAAGAGGTAGGTACATGCGCCCAAGGGGCAGAGGCCAGCCACAAGGTTCTTTCAGGCCTAGACAATGGCATACAACAACTCAAAGAGGTGGAGATGAAAGATCTCAACCCTTCAGGAAACAAACACAATGACTTCCCTCTTCGCCTGCCAAGCAAAATTGCCCTGGCAGCACCTTTGGGAGGGAAACTGGCTCTATTTCCACAAAATTGGCACATCATAACAAAGGACAAATGGATTCTGGACATTATTACCCAAGGCTACAGATTTCACTTCCACACTTTACCTCGGATGAGAGGCATGCCAAATCTGCCTCCAAACCAATGGACAGTGGCTCAAACGCAAATTTCACCTCTCATGGATATGAAAGCAATTCAAAAGGTACCTACAAAAGAGCAAGGTCAAGGTTTTTACTCAAGACTGTTTCTAGTCCCAAGAAAGGACAAAGCCTGGAGGCCCATCTTAGACCTCTCAATTCTGAACACATACCTGGAGGTACCCAAATTCAAAATGCTCACACTACAGCAGCTCCTTCCCATGCTGGGCAAGGAGTCTTGGCTGGTAACGTTGGACCTCAGAGGCATACCTGCATGTCTCTATCAGACAAGATTGCAGAAGATACCTCAGATTTTTGGCAGGTACAACGCATTATCAATTCTCTGCATTGTCCTTTGGCTTATCTACTGCGCCCAGAGTATTTACGAAATGCCTGGCATCAGTAATTGCATATTGCAGACAACGAGGAATACAAGTTTATCCATATCTGGACGACTGCCTGATCCAAGCGGACAGCAAGGACATTCTATTACAGCATCTGGCTTTTGTAACACAGCTGCTCAGTTGCCTAGGGTACACAGTAAACAAAAAGAAGTTGAAACTAATACCCTTGCAACAGATAATATTCCTGGGTGCCAGCTTAAATGCAACGGCCCAGATGGCTTACCTCACGCCAGACAAAAAAAAACAATTGACTCAATACCCAGCTCACTGCAAGGAAATTCCTGCAGGCATTGGGGTTCATGGCATCATGCATTCAACTAATCCCATATGCAAAGCTGCATATGAGAAAATTACAATGGTACCTGAAAAGTGTATGGTCTAAACACAGGCACAGCCTCGAAACAAATATGCCTATCATTCCCTGCCTTCAAAAAGAGTTCCTATGGTGGGCTCAAACATGTCAAACAAATAAAGGGTCTTCCTTTCGTCTTACCTCCAGCAAACCAAACCATGACAACAGATTCTTCAGACTATGCCTGGGGAGCACACATGGCAGGACAGTGCATACAGGGCAAATGGTCTGCAAAATCAGTGCATCTTCACATCAACCAAAAGGAGATGCTAGCTGTGCAAAATGCACTGACAGCCTTCAAGGACCTCTTGCATCCAGGACAACTTCTAATAAGGACAGAGACAACACCACAGTCATGTGGTACATAAACAGGGAGGAACACACTCCTACCCTTTATGCAGACAGGCTATGACCTTATGGAACACAGCTTTGACCTACCAAGTACAACTACAAGCACAATTCCTGCCAGGAAAGGAAAACATATTGGCAGACGAATTAAGCAGAAATATAGTAGACCCTCACGAGCGGAGACTACACCCACAAGTATTTTCAATGATAACTCAAAGATGGGGATGTCCAGACATAGATCTATTTGCCTCCCCCAACAATTGCCAATTACAAAAATTCTGCACAAGGACTTATCACTCCCTAGCCTGGAAAGTGGACGCTCTGTCATTCAGTTGGACAACACTGACAGTCTATCCCTTCCCTCCACTACCTCTATTGACCAAGGTATTATTGAAGGTCAGATCAGAGAGACCACAAATGATCCTAATTGCTCCGGACTGGCCATGCCAGCACTGGTACCCATTACTAAGGAACTTGACTCACAGCCCTCCATGGATCTTGCCTCAATTCCCACTACTGTTGACTCAGAAAAACTATCAAACCCGTCACAGCCAGCTCAGAACTTTAAATTTAGCTGCATGGAGAATTCCTTAAATTATCAATCAACACTTCTCTCAAAGGACGTCCTGAATGTAATTGTGGAGGCCAGGAGGCCCAGCACCAGGAAGAATTACTCAGACAAATGGAAAAGATTTTGTGCATGGCACCAGGCTAAAGGTCAAAATCCTTGGACACCAAACATTCCTCACATACTGCAATACCTAACTGAGATGCTACACAAAGGCCTTTCCTTCTCCTCCATTAAGATCCATGCTTCAGCCATTTCAGCTCACTATAATACGGATCCCCCAATTTTCTCACACCCTTTACTTAGGCAGTTTCTCAGAGTGGCTAAGAATATAAGACCGCCCATAAAACCACCAACACCAACTTGGGACCTGAACTTCGTTTTAGAAAAGTTAACACTACCTCCTTTCGATCCAGCCTTCTCAGCAGAACTACAATACTCGTCTTGGAAAACGGCCTTGTTACTGGCTATTACCTCAGCACGCAGGGTCTCAGAACTACAGGCACTTATGGCAGTGGAACCTTTCATCATTTTCCATCAGGACAGAGTCTCTTAACGAATTAACCCTACCTTCATGCCCAAAGTAGTATCCAGTGTGGCTTTGAATCAGACCATTCATTTACCCACCTTTTATCCTAACCCACAGAAAAAAGGAGAAAGGCTCCTTCACTCTTTGGACATTCACAGACAGCTACGTTACTATTTAGACAAGACAAAGATCTTTAGAAAAACTGGCCAACTCTTTGTATCACATGCTGCAGGTTCACAAGGAAAGGCTATTTCAAAACAGACCATCTCCAAATGGATAGCACATTGTATCCGCTTTTGCTACTCTCACCATGGGAAGACAGTGCTTGTCAATATTAGATCCCATTCTACCAGGGCTACTGCAACCTCAGCAGCCTTTCTCAGAGGGATTCCAACCAAAGACATTCTGGAGGCAGCTACTTGGAGTTCAGTGCGCACCTTTACCAAGCACTACCACCTTCCATTATACTCAAAAACCAGAGCTGGTTTTGCCACTGCAGTTCTGCAGGGCATCCTAGCATCACCTAACCCAGTTTAGCACCAGCCACCCTTCCATAGCTTTGGGATTCTACCCAAGTGTGACTGCAGCAGTATAGCACGATGAATATAGTACAGTTTTGTACCTACTATAAATGTAGATGTTCGAGTGGTTATACTGCTGCAGTCCAGGTTACCCTCCCTCCATCCCCTCTACAACTCCATGTACATCAATCTATTGGATGCATGTCTATATGGTGTATTTGCTTACAGTTAGTACTATTGCTTATCTACTAAGGTATTGTTGCATAACTATTGTATTGCCTTCCTAGTTGGGTGCACCTGACATCTGGGACAAGAAAAACTGAAGAAAATGCCGTCGGCTGTCTCTTTTATACCCCTGTCGCACTGACGTCAGGGAAGAGGCGACGGCAACTGACGCCGGACCAGAACTTTGGGATTCTGCCGACTGCGGGACCGCCTGACGACAGGATAACCCAAGTGTGATGACTGCAGCAGTATAACCACTCGAACATCTACATTTATGGTAGGTACAAAACTGTACTTTAAGGTAAGATTTTGCACAACTATTCTTTTTTTCTATGTGGAGGCTAATTGCTGAATATTGCTTATTATACTTGGCATAACTAATCAGTGAGACAGTTTTTAAATATATCTTAAGGCTGTTATGAATTCTGATTTTCATCTTTTGTAGATGGTAAATATTTTTATTTCATATTCCAAAATTGACGAGGACCTGCATTCCCTAAACTGCTTGCTTGGTTTTCCCACATGCTGTGACTGCCAGGGACATCGTTTACTCTCTCATGTTGTTCAAATTCACACTTTTTCATAGAAACCCAATATAAGAAAAACATGTAAAAGGAAGGCACTATGGACTTTGATTCATTTTCATTCCTTCCTTGTTCCTTCCATTCTGAACTTTCTCTGTTAAATTATTGACTGTCTGCTAAGCCTTTTGTCCATCTCAATTCTTTTTTTTTTTTTTTTTTTTTGCATTATCACATTTCTACCAATGTCTTCCTGACAACTGCTTGGTTTCAGTTAAGGTGTGTCCTCAGAACTGTCCTCTTCCTTAGAATCTAAATTTTGTGCTGAAGACCCTAACTTTACCTTCTTTTGAATGTGCCTCTGCAGCAGAGTTAATGTTCTTGTCATTGAAGAGACTCTGTTTTTGGTGAACTGACTTTGGTGAACATCAGGGCTTGTGCATTGGTTCTCCTTAATTTTTCATCAAGAAAACTAGTGTTGTGCACTAGTCTATGTCCATAGTTGTAAACCTGTACCAGACTATTACTATGTCAGTCTTTTTTCCTGAATTACTTCAATAAAGGGGAGTAGTATCTTTTTCATTGTCTAGGCATTCACAGTAGCTGTGATTTTACTTAAATAAAACAGTCACATTGGTTGAGACAGACAAATGGAGTCTTGCTAGGCAGTTCACAGAATGTATTATATTTTGTTACAGAAAGTATTCTAAAAAAGTCATATCTCTAGAGTCAAACTCCAAAACGTTCTTGTAAATGTCATCAATAGATGACATTTGTGTACCTGTGACTTTGCTTTTGTGGATGTGTTGTCCAGGGAAAGTTTTTCCTTCAGGGCTACTGCATTATATGGAATCATATCGTAGCCATACAGACTCTCATACTGAGGACTCTACAGTAGAAGTTAGAGGATAATGTGGATCATTCCCGATATGAACATTGTGTACTTACAGTAAGCATAGATCCAGATGACACAAGTTTATCCTCTTCTGTAAATTCACCTGTCGTCCCCCTTTCTTTAGCATGAAAGAGAGTCCTGGATAAGGAGTTCTTGCGTAGATACATAGCCCGGTGCTGAGCTCTCCGTTTGTATAGTTTCTGAAATCTGGTGAGAGAAGGCAAGCACAAAGCATTTTAAGAGAGGAGGAGCTAGAACTTGAGTAAGTTTTTTTTATGCCAAACTGACTTGAATATGGGGTACAAATACAAGAAGGTGAAGAGGATGTACTGTGATTATCTAGCTCTGTCATTATGCTAAGTACATAGCTTTCTTTTTTTGTTGGATATTTTCTCAACTTTTGCGTAGAAAGCAGTTGAGATCCTCCACATCCTGCCTTTTTGACATTACTGATGAAGTTTAGTCTGCAGAGACTTACAGGAGATGAACATAATAAAAGTATAATTTGGCAAGAGTTTCTTTGACCTTGAGATCTACCAAAACAGATGCCTCCAAAGATTTGGAGTGACAGTATGGTTCAGCACCAACCTTTTAATTGGTTGGTTGTGAAGCAGTAGGCTGTTTTTCATAAATGTACTGGTTAAATACCTTTTGATTAAGGGACACTGCATGCCTCCTTCATAGTCTCTTCTGCATATTCTCATCGTAATGAAAGTGTTAATTTCTCACAGGTTAAAAAGCTAAATTTGAGACACTGATATTTTCCAACCATTTTAATGTAACTGTTGTAACTTCAAATTGTGTTCTTTCTTCTTTGAAGAATACAGCATCTTATAGTATGTATAAAGTGTAATCTTTAAATTACTTTTTGACTGTCTTTCAAAGTAAAATGTATGCATTTTATCACAGTTGTACCAGAGTAAGCTTAATTTCAAGTGTGTGTGTGTGTGTGTGTCAGACTGCCTTTGTGGATGCTATAGGAATGCACTTAAAATGTGGATATTGCTTAGTTTCCAGGGGTGATAGGCATTTGAAATTTGAGGGAAGCCAGGCAGTTAGGATGCTTTTGACAACACTACAGTTCTGTTGCTGTAACACTGCATGTTTTTTTCTGTCAAGGCCCACGATTATGTGATTTTTTGGAAGACCACAAGGAGGACATTCTCTGTGGCCCAGTATGGTTAGCTAGTGGTCTCGATCTTTCTGGTCATGCTGGGATGTTAACACTAACAAGTCCAAAGCTTGTCAGAGGTAAGGTGTCATTTAATTTGCTTGCTCTCTCTAATGAAGTTGTTAAAATCTACTGTTCTAAAAAGTAAATGTTATTTAAATTATTATTTTAGCAATACAAAGCTGTATTGTTGTCTTGCTGGCAGGTGATAAGTGTTACAGTACCCTTAGAGTCAGTGAACATAATTTCACTATTTGGCTGCTCTTGGATTATTTGCTTTGTCTTGGTCATATGTTTAGTTGTATAAACTGTTTTATTGCATTAGCTTTAGAATTTGCACATTTGATCTTGATTAGCATATCTTGTGTACAGTCTTGATAATAAGATTCCATCAGTGTTGTTGGCAAATTTTCTTTCTAGAGGTTGCTCAAAAGCCTTATTCTGGGAACTGTAGGAAATGATCTGATGTCATTTTCATTCGTTCTTTGACCTGTGGGTTTAGGATCCAACTTTGCCACTATCCAAGTTCAGGATGCGATGCTCAAGCTCCATCTCTCCATCCCATAATGCCTTTTCCCCCCAGAATACCTCAAATCTCATTTGTCATTCATTGAAGAAGCATCAGGATTATGTTGCTCCAGTGTAGACATTGAAGTTTCTGTTAAGTCAGCTTCTACCAGTCCTTTCAGTGCTCTTCCTTCCTGTCCTCCCCACTTTCTACTCCTTCTAGTTTTATATTTGTAAAATAAAAAAATAAAAAAAAAGCCTTTTTAGTTTAAAGTTGTTAAAAAATAGTTACTGAACTTTTTGTGAGTTTCTTCCGTGTTTCTTTTCTCTCTTCTTTCTGTCTGTTCCTTTTTTCAGTCTCTTCACTTTCCCTATCTCTCCTGGATTATCATGGCTGAAAAGACCACTAAATCCTTGAGGTTTAAAAAATGCACTTCCTGTGGGCATAAGATTAACTTGTTTGATGCCCACATGGAGTGCGTTTACTGTCTAGTCCCTGCTCAGCAAGACAGTTCTTGCAAGGTGTGTGGTGGTTTTAATCAGCGTGCTCTTACAGACCGCTATAACAAGTTGGCTCTGAATGGCTTACTTCCCCCTTCCACTCCCTCTAGACCTTCCACTTCAGGGGCTCACACCACAGTTAGAAAGCCCAAGGAGGGCAGAAAACACAGGAAGAGTTCCCCTCAGTGCGCCTTCTCGGAGCTGCTAGAAACACCCCAAAACCTTTGGATCTGAGTGTCGCTCATCTGGTCAGGATAAAACAGATGAACATCCGTGGGTTCTGTTCAAGCAGCTTTATTACACACAAACACATCAGAAATGAGGCTTTGTAAGTTAAATTTATAAACAGATTAACTACCGCACTCATACATGTTAACACTCTGGCTGTTCTGTCAAAATGGCACTGCTGGCTGCATGTGCCCTGTATTTGTGTGCATGTGCTACATCTGGAAATGCTTCTTAAAGTTACATACACACACTGATCTACATCCTCCTCTTTTGAGAAACTGTCCTTATACAAAATGACAGTATTCAATAACATGCAATTTACAAAAATGAACTTTTGACATGCAGTTATGCAGAACTAGTTATTTGACATGCAGTCATACAAAATTAGACACATATAAAACAGTTTTGCCCATGTTGCTGTGTGTTTTCCACTAGGTCTAGAAATACGACCTGACTGTGTAACATAAAAGTCAGAACTGGATCTAGCAACGGTAACTGTCTTAGAGGACTGTTCAGTTTTGGGGACATCTGGGACATCAGGAATGGGAATGGATACTGCGACATGTTCTTCGCTATGAACATTGTCAGATTTGCTCTGAGTTCTAGAGTTTGTATCACAGGGATTATGCTGCAATACAGTTTCTGATACAGGAAGAAGTTGTCTGCAGTTTCTCCTGTACTTTATACCTTCAGATTCCACTAAGTAGGATCGTGGCGTGGTACATATACTTCTTTCTTGATCAATTCGATCAAAGCCTTTCGCCGTTTGCATCCTCAATGTCTCTCCTCCTTTTAACGGACAAAGAAATCTGCTCCTTTTATCATAGCTGATTTCTGGGGAAAAAAGCTTTTTAAAGAGTTGGGCTTTGATTGCTCTGTTTTTTTAGCTTTGGGCACCAACAAACTAAAACTGACAGGCAAGGTTGTTCTGGTTTGCCTAGATAGAAGTCTCTGAGCAGGTGAGGCAAGTAGATTGTCACGGGGTATATTTCTCAGATTGAGTAAATTCAAGAAGATATCGGTATTGTCGGGCTTTGATCTTTCTACTAATTGCTTTCCACTCTGTACTTCACGTTCACCAAGGCTGTTCGACTGAAGATATTCAGGATTGCTAGTAACATGGATAAAGTCCCACTCTTTAGCAAATCTCTGAAACAATGCAGACAGATCCGCTGTATGGTACCAATGAAGGCTGTCCTCCACTTGTAATCCAAAAAATAAGCGACACTGAGCTTATACTAAATCTCTTTAATAATATACAAAGAAAGACATGACGTACAGATTTAGCGCGCTTTCATCTTACTCACTGAGACTTCATCAGAATCAACTGTTGTTAAGAAACTCCATATTTAAATAACCTTCCACAGTATTCTATTGGCTCCCATGGCGCTTAATAAATTAATTGATAAATCAAATAAATGTAAAATAACACATCTCAGTGTGGTATAGCATAAATTCATGTTTCCTAATTAAAAATGTAATCTATAATATATAAAATGTAGTGTATAATGTATATATATCAATATATATAAAAATGAATAAATACATAAATAAATATAAATCAATAGATATATCACAAAGGCTGGTTGAACTATCAAGAGCATAGTAAAATACATAAAAAAAATTTAAACTTTCCTCTACAAAAAATAATAAATAATAAATATCATTCATTTAAAACATATATTATTAATAAGTGTTATTGAAAAAACAATATGAATTGACTAAGCAATCTTATCAAAAAATGCAAGCAACATGCTAGTGTGTAAACTCCATAGGTACAAACCAGATAAAATATAAAAACAATGCAAAAACTATAGAAATAAATAATGTCTATAAAGGGGACTTACTTATGTAACAGGCCAAAAATCAATGAGCAGTGTATTAATAAGGACAAACTGAAATTGTTGTAAAAAATAGATGTAAAAAATGGATATAAAAAAATATATAAAAAGTATGTAAACACTATATAAAAAATATATAGAGGGGGAGATATAAACAGCATACAGCTATATAAGCATGTTTGGATACAAGTACAATGGTCACCCCATCTTGTAATTAATATTTAATTTATTTATAACACTCTCTTGGAATTTAGTGACAATAACTTCAGGGCTGGTTTAATGGAGATATGGTCATTCATACCCAAGTGGGAACAAGAATCTAGTCTCATCTGCCATATCATTTCACGAAATTCCAGGAATGTCTCCCAGTCACCACCCCTGTCTTTTTGTTTTACCTCTTCCAGTACCCAGAATGTAATATTCATATTCATACATCTTAGTGTGTGTGCCTGTAAAGGGCATTATTTTCATTCTTTTTATTAATGTCCCTTACATATTCATATATATGAATTCTCAAGTTCCTTTCGGTTTTCCCCACATAGTATGCCCAACATGTCTTACAATATGCCAGATAGACTACTCCTTTTGTATAGCAACTGGAATATGTATAACTCTTCAATTTGAACTTAATACTAGGGATAGTAAGTTCCTTTTCACCCGCTATGAATGGGCATTGTGCGCATCTACCTTTGCGTGTGCCCCCTCATTATTTTCACCTCTCTTTTTCTCCAAAATATTTTTGAGATTCATATTTCTCCTAAAACTGTATTTTAAAGGTTGCAGAAAAATTTGTACTCTAGTGGGCATTCTACTAAACATATTCCAAATTCCATTGATACACCTCTTCATCCATCCTATATCAGAATAATAGGTTAAAATCAAACATGGTAATTCTAACCCTGGTGTCAACCTATCATTTCCCGTATAATCAGTTCTACAAATATTTTGAAATGATTATACGGGAAATGATAGGTTGACACCAGGGTTAGAATTACCATGTTTGGTTTTAACCTATTAATCTGATATAGGATGGATGAAGAGGTGTATCAATGGAATTTGGAATATGTTTAGTAGAATGCCCACTAGAGTACAAATTTTTCTGCAACCTTTAAAATACAGTTTTAGGAGAAATATGAATCTCAAAAATATTTTGGAGAAAAAGAGAGGTGAAAATAATAAGGGGCCACACGCAAAGGTAGATGTGCACAATGCCCATTCATAGTGGGTGAAAAGGAACTTACTATCCCTAGTATTAAGTTCATATTGAAGAGTTATACATATTCCAGTTGCTATACAAAAGGAGTAGTCTATCTGGCATATTGTAAGACATGTTGGGCATACTATGTGGGGAAAACCGAAAGGAACTTGAGAATTCGTATATATGAACATGTAAGGGACATTAATAAAAAGAATGAAAATAATGCCCTTTACAGACACACACACTAAGATGTACGAATACGAATATTACATTCTGGGTACTGGAAGAGGTAAAACAAAAAGACAGGGGTGGTGACTGGGAGACATTCCTGGAATTTCTTGAAATTATATGGCAGATAAGACTAGATTCTTGTTCCCACTTGGGTATGAATGACCATATCTCCATTAAACCAGCCCTGAAGTTATTGTCACTAAATCCCAAGAGAGTGTTATAAATAAATTAAATATTAATTACAAGATGGGATGACCATTGTACTTATGTCCAAACATGCTTATACAGCTGTATGCTGTTTATATCTCCCCCTCTATATATTTTTTATATAGTGTTTATATACTTTTTATATATATATATATTTTATATCTATTTTTTACATCTATGTTTTACAACGATTTCAGTTTTTACTACAATTTCAGTTTGTCCTTATTAATACATTTCATATTACTACACTGTTCATTGATTTTTGGCCTGTTACATAAGTAAGTCCCCTTTGTAGACATTATTTATTTCTATAGTTTTTGTTTTGTTTTATATTTTATCTACACACTATCATGTTACTTGCATTTTTTGATGAGATTGCTTAGTCAATTCATATTGTTTTTTCAATAACACTTAATATATGTTTTAAATGACAAATGATATTTATTATTTTTTGTAGAGGAAAGTTTAGAAGATTTTTTCATGTATTTTACTATGCTCTTGATAGTTCAACCAGCCTTCATGATATATCTATTGATTTATATTTATTTATATATTTATTCATTTTTTATATATATTGATATACATACATTAATGACTACATTTTATATATTATAGATTACATTTTTTAATTAGCAAACATGAATTTATGCTATACCACACTGAGATGTGTTATTTTACATTTATTTGATTCATCAATTAATCTATTAAGTGCCATGGGAGCCAATAGAATACTGTGGAAGGTTATTTAAATATGGAGTTTCTTAACAACAGTTGATTCTGATGAAGTCTCAGTGAGTGAGATGAAAGCGCGCTAAATCTGTATGTCATGTCTTTCTTTGTATATTATTAAAGAGATTTAGTATACACTCAGTGTCGCTTATTTTTTGGATTACAACAAGCGGAGGACAGCCTTCATTGGTACCATACAGTGGATCTGTCTGCATTTTTTACATTTGTGGTTGGTAAATCTCTGAAACAACTGAGTGATAAACTGAGAATGGTTGTCAGAAATAACTTTGTGTGGACTACCATGGACTGAACAATGACATTTCATCTTAGTAATAACAGCACTGGACATTAGGTTAGGTAGCAAATCGATCTCAAACCAGTATGAATATGAGTCTACCAAGACTGTCATGTTGACTGTTCCACTCAAATATGTCGGTTGCTACTGTTGACCAAGGTAGTTCAGGAAGTTGGCTTAGCTGAAGTGACTGTTTTTACAAATGCAGCTTAGTACTGTTGCACACTGAACAAGAAGAAAGCACTGTGTCAATGTCTTTTGCTAGAGAAGGCCGAAATACTAGTCCTCTTGCCTTTCTTTTGGTAGAATTGAAACCTGGGTGGCCACGATGCAAAATCTGAATACTTTCATGTTGTAAGGAAGTAGGAACAATAACTTTTGGACCTTTGAAAATAATACCATCTTCCATCTGCATCTCGTCTCTGTATGGAAAGCAAGGTTGTACTTCTGGCAGGACACAGGGTTGCTTTGGCCATCATACATTGATGAAGTGATTGAGCTTTTGCAAAATTGGGTCAGTCTTTATATGATCTCGCAGTTCATTAAGTCTTGTGGTAGACAAATTACTCACTTTCATGACATCAGAGTCAAAATTCAGTGCATCAGGCTGTTTAGTAGCATTTCTCGATTATCTGGATAAGGTATCAGCTAGATAAAGAAGTTTACCCCTCGTATAGACCATTTTGAAATTGTACTTTTGCAAGTTGTGTCATTCTTTGTAGTCATGCTGGAGTGGAATGCATAGGCTTCTTTAAAATAGTAACTAGAGGCTGATGGTCAGTTTTTCTCTGGGTTGCCAACTGGCTTACTGACAGAACCCACACTGTAAAAGTAGCTGACTACAAATCCACCTCCAGACAAGTGACAAGTGGAGTAACTCAGGGTTCAGTCCTGGGGCCGCTCTTGTTTGGCATCTACTTCTCTGAAGTACAGGCCAACATTAAGGGACTCTGGCTAACAAAGTTTGCAGGTGACTGCAAACTGGGAGCCATTATTGAATCCCCAAATGATGTGGATACGCAACAAAAGGGCCTTACAGAAACAGATGCTTGGTGCCAGAGCCATGGGCTCAAGCTCAGTGCCAAGAAATGTATAGTTATCCCCTTCGGGAAAAAAACATGTACCCGTAAATTACCACATAGATGGCAAAACACTTAACACTGAAAGTGTGATGAGAGACTTGGGGAAACAGGTGGACAGTGGTCTCACCTTCGATAACCACATCGCCACAACAGTCAGGAAATCCTTCTATGTGGCACACCTCATCACTAAGGGATTTTCATCCAGAAAAAGGAGGCCATTGTCCCACTGTACTCATCCCTCATTAGACCCATTATAGAATACAATGCCCCGTTTGGTATGTACCTCTCAAGATATCTGCAACAACTGGAAAGGCTGCAGAAATACCTCACTAAAAGAATCACAGGCCTAAAACAGATGCCCTACACTGACCGCCTTAAAAAAACTCCCAACTATACTCTATCGCATATTGTCTACTTAGAGGCAATCTCTGCCTAACATACAAGGCCATGTCAAGCCCAGAGCTGTTGGATATGCTACACTTGAAGAAATCCCAATCCCTCAGAGCCGCACACTTCAGGGATCTAAACCTTGTCATCACAATAAACAAAACATGCTGGAGGGATAGGTTCCTGACCCAGAGACTCCCCAGACTCTGGAATAGACTGCCCATGCATGTCAAGCAGAGCGCCTCTTTGTCCCTCTTCAAAAGGAACTTTGATGATTTGATGGGAGAAAGAAAATTCACCCCGGGGATCATGTCAGTCGCCCTGCTAGACAGGGGTCCAGAGAAGTAAATAATGTGGGAAGAAATAGCCAGGGAATTATTATGGCTGGCTTGTATAGGCCCTAGGGCTGATAGCCTAGTACCAAACCTATGAACCTATGATTGCTCCACCATAAATATAATCATGGAACTTCGAACACAATTGCCAAAACTTCCTTCTCAATTTGAGCATACTGCATCTCAGTTTGGGTGAGAGTTCTAGATGCATAGGCAACAGGTCTGCTCTCTTGAAGAATAACTGCACCAAGAACAAAACATTAAAGCATCACGGGAAAGAACTCCTTGTTTGTGGACATCATAATATCTTAATGTAGGCAGGTTAGCAATTTGCTGTTTGATGTTATCAAATGCTGTTTGGTGGTGGTCTAACCATGACCATGCAACATTTGTGCGTGTCAGCTCTCTTAAAGGCACAGGTAACTCACTAAAGTCAGGGATAGATTTGCCCAAATAGTTAACCATACCAAGAAAACGTTGTAGAGCTTGGACATTTTTTGGAAATGGCATCTCAAGAATGGCTGCTTGCTTTGAAGGATCTGGTTGTAAGCCTATACTGTTAAATAAATGACCGACATAAGTAACTTCTAGTGGTCTGAATTTGCATTTTAGAGGGTTGAGCTTTAAATTCACTTCACACGCTCTGTCCAGAATGTTCCTGAGGTTTCTGTCATGCTCTGCTTCACCATTGCCTCCAACCAGTAAATCATCAACTATTGCTGCACACAGGTAGCCTGAAAAAAATTGCTCCATTGCACTCTGAAAGACTTCACTGGCAGAATTTATTCCAAGAGGCATCCTGAGGAATCTGTATCTACCAAATGGGGTACTGAATGTAGTCAATAGTGAAGATTTGAGATCAAGCATCACTAGCCAAAATGGAGACTCTGCATCTAAGACAGAAAAACTGTGGCATTTGTTATGAGGGTTGCAATCTCCTCGATGCATAGGCTGATGAGATCTTTTTAATGTTGTTGTTGTGTCTTTTGGCTTATCCCGGTTAGGGGTCGCCACAGTGGAACTCCTTTCCGCTAATGTTTGGTAGTGGATTTTTACGTGCCGAGTTACCAGCCCTGACGCACAACCTTCAATGAAGGCACGCTCATTCACGCATGCCTCCACACACAAGACGCTCTAGCTGAGAATCGAACGGGACGGCTTGCTGTGAGGCGACAATGCTACCACAGCACCACTACCGCGGGATTGATGAGATCTTTTTAATCCCTTGTTCAAATCTGTTGGGTCAATGCATTTTCTGATTTCATCTGAATTTTTCTTATGAGCAGCCACCATAGACAACACTCACTCACTTGGTTCTGTGACTGGACAAATCACACCTTGCTGCACCATTTTGTCTAACAGGACCTTGACCTTGTCCTGCATAGGTGTTGGAACTCTTCTTGCTGGTCTGACAACTGGACTGGCCACTGGGTCTGTCTTCATGAAGTATATAACTGGATATTTGCCTAACTTGTCAAACACATCAGCATACTCTCAGAAAATGTCACTGAAGCTGGAAGTGGGACATGTGTTTACATGATGTATTTCTTTGATAAAAGAAAGCAGTTTCATTCTTAAACTGTCTCTGAGACCTAATAATGACTGCACAGGTCTTCTAATTACATAAAATTGCAAGCTGTAACTGTTCTCAGCCGAGTAGCATGAAAGCATTACTGATCCTTTGTTTTGAGTCTCTTCATCTCCATAAGTAACAAGCTTCACACAATTGACCAAATTAAGTTGCTCACCAGCTCTCACTTTAGCAAAGGTTTCTGCTGACATCACATTACACTTTGAACCAGTGTCTACTTTGAGCTTTGTGGGCTTACCATTGATCAGGACAGTACACAATACTTCATTCTTTGCCAGTAAATCTACTGCATTAACTTTTTCACCAATCACTGATACAAGATATACATGGAAAGTAGGGATGTTCATCGTGTTACACTGCTGCAGTCATTACACTTGGGTTATCCTGCCGTCAGGCGGTCCCGCAGTTGGCCAGAGTTCCAAAGTCTTGGTCCGGCATCGGTTGCTGTCGCTTCTTCCCTGATGTCAGTGCGCCAGGGGTATATAAGATGCATCCAATGCCATTTTCTTCAGTCTTTCTTGCCGCGCGGTGCCCGAAGCAGAAGCAGTTCGCAAGTGCCGGTCGGCCGACTCCTGAGATTTTCGAAGTCGAATTTCAGATCCGAAGTCTTTAATAAAGCTAAGTACCCCGTTGGGGAAACTTTTTTCTTGCCTCAGACCGATGTCAGAAAAAGTTAATAATTGTATTTCTTGTGGGAAGCAAATACCTCATAAGGACTTCCACTCTTACTGTATTTCATGCCTAGGCCCCGATCACGACGTCACTAGTTGTCGGTTTTGTGCTAGATTTAACAAACGCACTATAAAAAGACGTTTTGATTTTGCTTTGCACTACTTTGGCCGAAGGTTCAATTATACTATGCCGTCGGATCAACCGACGACCGCAATAACGAAAAAACACAAGGACAAGGATAAAGACAGGCATCTGAGGCCCAAAACCAACGACAAAACCTCTTCTAGGCCAGTCGCCGGTTCTCAGTGAGGTGCTTTCGCAGCCCCTGACACCCGCTACCACAGAGCCACAAGCCGCCTCCGACTCCCACGTGGAGACAACTAGGCCTCTGGAAACTCAAGGTATTGGGCCTACGGAAACTAATCCCTCAGATGTGTCCGGAGCCGCTGAGCAGGCATCGGCTTCTGAGGGTGTTTTCAGACCTTCACAGCTTACCATTAACAGCCAAGACAAAAGTACCATTAAAGACAAAGAAACAAGTACAGCATTCTCCTGGGCAGTCCTCCATGCCTAAAAAACAGATGCTTAAAATGGCCGAAGACCTCATTACTCTAATCAGGGGTACCCATCCCCCTCCTGAGAAAAGGCCTAGGCAGGATACAGACTATGATTCCTCTGATCAGGTTTCCATTTCCTCTGATTCCTCTTCAGACCAGGGATACTCTCTACCCCCCTATGAGGACTCTGATGCTGAAGAATCTATCCCTTCAGCCTCTCCTCCTGAGGATTACTCTTTTGGGGAAACTTTACATACCATGAGGGAGCATTTCCATTGGAAAAGTCAGGATTACTCAGAATCCAAGAAAAGGCTCAGGAATTTCCTTTTATTGCCTCAGCACAGGCCCTTGGCTATTCGCCTGTGCTTGATATTGTGGATGATGTGTTCTCTGAATCCAGCTTATCTTCTGATTCTTTGCCCCCTGCACCAGCCAAGCCAGATAGATATTACAGAGTCCCAGACTCTCACAAGTTTCTTTATAAAAACCCTTTGGCGGATTCAAAAACTATTTCCCAGGGTCCAAAAGGGGGGTTAAGGCTTCCATTGCAAAAAATCCAGTGCCCTCTGACAGAGATTCCATAGCTTTGGATGGATGGGGGAAGGAAGTATACACTTCTGCAACTTTAGCAGTAAGAGCTTTAAATTGCCAGTTTCACATGCTTAAGTACCAACAATATTTAATGGCTCAGTTAAAACAGAAAATGCTTGCAAGCTCAGAAGCTCCTGATTGTAAAGAAATGCAGGATTTATTGCATGCAGTTGAACAGGTGTGAAAACATACTCTACAATGTGGTTTTGATTCTTTAGAGGCCTCTTGTAGGGCCACAGTTACAGGTTCTGTGATTCGAAGACATGCTTGGTTAAAAGAACAGAGTTTACCTGATCATGTTAAGGCAAAATTATTTTATGCTCCTTTACAGCATGATACCTTGTTTGGTGTTAAGGCAGAAGAGGTGTTAAAGAAAATGGAGGATAAAGCTAAATCTATGCAAACAGTCAAGGATTTCTTACAGGTACAGCCACCTTGATTTAGCAGAAATTGGCCAACAAAGAATTGGCCCTTTCCAGTGTCAGACAGGCCACAGAGAGGCAGATACAGACGCCCAAGAGGCAGATCTCAACCCCAAGGCTCAAACAGACAACGACAGTGGGGCACCTCAAGCCCAAAAGGAGGTGAGGACACGTCTCAACCTTACAGGAAACAGTCACAATGACTTTCCCCTTCGTACGCCAAGCACTTCCCTTTTGGAAGCCCCCTTAGGGGGAAAACTAGCACTTTTTTCTCAAAACTGGCAAACAATCACCCAAGACAAATGGGTTCTGAATATTGTCTCAAGGTTACAGGTTCCACTTTCATACTTTACCAAGGCTAAAAGGAATGCCAGACCTGCCACAAAATCAATGGGCAGAGGCACAAAAACAAATTTCAGCCCTCATGGACATGAGAGCTATTCAAAAAGTACCACAACAGGAACAAGGACAAGAATTTTACTCAGGACTCTTCCTGGTCCCCAGAAAGGACAAGGCCTGGAGGCCCATACTAGACCTTTCAATTCTAAATACTTACCTGGATATTCCGAAATTCAAAATGTTGACATTACAGCAGCTTCTACCCATGCTGGTCAAGAAGGGCATGGCTTGTTACTCTGGACCTCAAAGAGGCATACCTGCATGTCCCTATCAGACAAAATTGCAGAAGATATGTTAGATTCAAAGCTGGTGCAATGCACTACCAATTCTCTGCACTGCTCTTTGGCTTATCTACTGCGCCCAGGGTCTTCACAAAGTGCCTGGCACCAGTAATTGCATTTTGCAGACAAAAAGGAATTCAAATATATCCATACCTGGACAACTGCCTCATTCAAGCAGAGACAAAGGACATTCTCCTACAGCATCTGGCGTTTGTAAAAAGGTTAATTTTTCTAGGGTACACAGTAAACAAAAAGAAGTCAAAACTAGTGCCCTCACAACTGATTATATTCCTGGGTGCCAGCTTAAATACAACGACCCAGATGGCTTACCTCACGCCAGACAAACAAGTTCAACTAACTCATTATTTTCAACTACTGGCAAAAAAGTCCCATCTCCCTGCAAGAAAAATTCTGCAGGCCCTGGCATTCATGGCATCCTGCATACTACTAATACCATATGCCAGACTGCATATGAGGAAATTACAATGGTACCAAAAAAGTGTTTGGACTCAACACTCTCACAGTTTAGAAGCAGTAATACCAATGATTCCCTGCCTACAACAGGAGTTTCGATGGTGGGCACAGGCATGTCACCTAAACAAGAGTCAGCCTTTTACCCTACCCACAGCCAGGCAGACTCTAACAACAGATGCTTCGGATTACGCCTGGGGAGCACACATGGCAGGAAAATGCATTCAGGGCAAGTGGACCACAGACCAGATGCATCTTCACATCAATCAAAAAGAGATGTTGGCTGTTCAAAATGCCCTAACAGCTTTCAAGGACCTTCTGCATCCAGGACAATTATTATTAAAGACAGACAACACCACAGTAATGTGGTACATAAACAAGCAAGGGAGCACTCATTCTTATCCCCTATGCAGGCAAGCCATGACCTTGTGGAACACAGCTCTAACGTGTCAAGTTCACCTGCAAGCACAATTCCTGCCAGGAAAGAAAAATACTCTGGCAGACGATCTAAGCAGAAATATCATGGACCTTCACGAATGGAAATTGAATCCACAAATCTTCAGCATGGTAACGCAAAAATGGGGATGCCCAGACATAGATCTTTTTGCCTCCCCACTGAATTGCCAACTACAAAAATTCTGCACAAGGACTTATCACAAGCAAGCATGGAAAGTGGATGCTCTTTTGTTCAGCTGGAAAAACCTAAAAGTTTATGCCTTCCCGCCACTGCCTCTCCTTTCAAAGGTACTCCTAAAAGCCAGATGAGAAAAACCACAGATGATCCTGATTGCTCCAGACTGGCCACGCCAGCACTGGTACCCTATCTTAAGGAACTTCGCTCAAGGCCCACCATGGATTTTGCCTCAAATTCCGCACCTTCTGACTCAACAAAACAATCAAGATCCCACACAGTCAGCTCAAAACCCTAAACCTGGCTGCATGGCAGATTCATTAGTCAAACAGGCAACACCTCTCTCTAAAGCTGTTATGAATGTCATTTTGGAGGCCAGGAGGCCTAGCACCAGGAAAGCTTACTCAGAAAAATGGAAGAGATTCTGCACCTGGAAACAGGCTCAAAACCTTGACCCTCTTGTTCCAAACATTCCTCAGATTTTACAATACTTAACTGAGATGCTGGACAGAGACCTATCCTTCTCATCAATTAAGATCCTTGCCTCTGACATTTCAGCACATTACAACACGGAGCCTCCTTTATTCTCTCATCCCTTGCTAAAACAGTACCTCAGAGGGGCTAAAAACATAAGACCGCCCCGGAGAGCACAAACACCAACTTGGGACCTCAATTTCGTTTTGGATAAACTAACCCTGCCACCTTTTGCGCCAGCCAATACAGCCGATCTAAAATTTTTATCATGGAAAACAGCTCTGCTCCTGGCAGTAACTTCAGCACGAAGAGTTTCAGAGCTACAGGCATTAATGGCAGTGGAACCTTTTATAATTTTTCATCAGGACAGGGTTTCTTTAAGGACAAACCCTACCTTTATGCCAAAGGTAGTATCTAGTGTGGCTCTTAACCAAATCATCCATTTGCCAACTTTTTATCCAAACCCCCAGAATAAAGGGGAGAAACTTCTGCATTCTTTGGACATACATAGGCAGCTACGCTTCTTCTTGGACAAAACAAAAGCTTTCAGGAAAACTGAGCAACTGTTTGTAGCATATGCTGCAGGATCACAGGGCAAGGCTATCTCAAAGCAGACTATATCCAAATGGCTAGGACACTGTATACGTTACTGCTACACACAGCATGGAAAATCAGTCCCAAATAACATTAGGCCACATTCCACCAGGGCAGCAGCCACTTCAACAGCCTTGCTCAGAGGAGTACCTACCAAGGAAATTTTGGAGGCTGCAACTTGGAGTTCAGTGCACACCTTTACCAAGCATTACCACCTGACTCTTTACTCTAAATCCAGAGCAGGATTTGCCACTGTAGTTCTGCAGGGCCTCATAGCCAATCCTAACTCTTTATAGACCAGCCACCCAACCTTAGCTTTGGGATTCTACCCAAGTGTAATGACTGCAGCAGTGTAACACGATGAACATAGTACAGTTTTGTACCTACCATAAATGTGGATGTTCAAGTGTTCACACTGCTGCAGGCCAGGTTACCCTCCCTCCATCCCCTCTGAACTAGCTGGACTTATCTATGCCTTTCTATCCTATACAACCTTTGTGGTGTATTTGCTTGTAAATGAAGGTATTATTTTTATATGTATATTTTTTATTAGCAATATGTATTGCCTACCTACTTGGGGGCACCTGACATCTGGGCAAGAAAAAACTGAAGAAAATGGCGTCGGATGCATCTTGTATACCCCTGGCACACTGACGTCAGTGAAGAAGTGACAGCAACCGCCGCCGGACCAAGACTTTGCAACACTGGCAGACTGCGGGACCGCCTGACGGCAGGATAACCCAAGTGTAATAACTGCAGCAGTGTGAACACTCGAACATCTACATTTATGGTAAGTACAAAACTGTACTTTGCAACTCTCTATATGATCACCTTGCTTTTTTGAGTGATCTTTCTTAATAAATAAATGAGGCTTGCTTGATTTACAAAAATTTTGAAGATGATTCAGTGTTTTATACTTGTGGCATTGCTGACCAAATGCCAAGCACTTATCTCTTTTTGAGTCATGGTTGGCACCACAAGTAAGACAGTTATCGTTAAGACTTGATTTGGGTTTTGCTGACTCACTCCTGTACTGTATTGAGCATGCTCTTTTTACTGAGCTAGTCTTGGAACTTGCTAGAAAGCTCTGAGGTCTGCCTGCCTCTCTCACAGGTCAAAAAACAAACCAAAAGGTTCCGAACCAGCAGGTGTAAAACTCCAAAGGTTTATTAGGAAATGTAAAAGTAAAGCGCTTTTCGTCTCCCTTAGTAGGAAGACTTCTTCAGACAAAGGAAAAAATCATCAAACACAATTTAAAACCCAAAAAAAGGGGGGGGGGGTGTTACAAAATTACAAACAGCTGCCTTAATTGAACCCACTGACATACCTTCACATTTAAAGTTGTATTACTGCCTCTCTCACAGGGGTTGCTGCTGCCATCTGCTTAGGCCTGTTTCTACTTGCCGTATGTTGCATGCTGTCTGTTTGCTCTAGAGGCTGTTGAAACCATGCTTTTATTACTTGCAAAGCATACTTGTGTGCCTTTCTGTAAGCTCATGGATTTGAGAAATCTCTGTGTCTTTGCTTAATGTTAAGTCACTGTATGTATGTATGTATGTCTTTCGACTTTTCATGGTAAGGGGTTGCCACAGTGGAACTCCATTCCGCTAATGATTGGCAGTAGATTTTTACGGTGCCAGGTTGACAGCTCGACGCCCAACATACAACAAAGGCACTCCCATTCATGCATGTCTTTCGGAAAGCCACTTGAGCACTGGAAGGACATGCAGACTCCACACAGAAAGCACTCCCTGCACTCCAGCCAAGAATCGAACTGGAGAACCTCTTGCTGTGAGGCAACAATGCTGCCGCTGCACCACCGCAGATCTACACGAAGCAAAGTCTTTCTCACTGCAGCACTGTTAGCACCACACACAAGCCTGTCCTTCATTAATTCATCTTTCAAGTCACCAGTCTGCACGTTTTAGCTTTATTTCTCAGGTCAGTGATGTAAGCTGCAAAAGTTTCACCTCGCTTTTTTGGTCTCTTGTGTAAAATAAGTACCTCTCTAATGTAACATTGGTCTGGGGGTTACACTTTTCTCTAAATTTACGTTTTAAGCACTCAGGGTCTTCCCTTGATTCAGCTGGTACCACAACATGATGGTTTGCCCCCTCTCCTGCATATACTTCTGGTGCATACACAAATTAATGCTCTTTTTCATTGGCTTTTGACCCAGCTAAGCTAAACAAAATGAACACCCTTGTATGTGCATCTTTGTCAGAAAAAGCTGCTTGTATGAAAATATTGTATTCCTGCTCGAATACTTTCCAGTTTTCTGCTGTATTATGATCAAACACAAGTGGACCTGTCTGCAAAATGCTTCTGCCACAGCAACACACAGTTCCCAATACCACAGCAGACTCTTTGAAATAACTGCACTTTGCCAGATAAGTCTCCGTACCACAAGAACACTCTGAAATCACTGTACTTTGAAACCACTCCTTATAAGTGTAAGAAATATTTCAGAATGACTGTACTTTACGAATGAAATGTACACAATGAAAAAAGCTCAGAGTAAGAAACACTTTGAGATGAATGCACTTTACAAATAAACTGTGCACAGCATAAGAACCTTTCAAAATGACTGTAATTCTGTGAAATAACTCTGCACAGTTTAAGAAGCACTCTGAAATGGCAAATTTCTGTGAATAAATGTTTGCAGTATAACTGTACTTTGCACACAGTGAACTCTGAAATAATTGCACCGTAATAAAGCACACACTCTGCATGCACTTTGCACACACACAGATGCTTCGAACAATTCTAGTTATGCCTTGAATGTCTTTGGTCAATGCAAAATAGGAGTTGTGCCCAGACCATGGTCTTTTACTAAAAGAAATATGCAGCCGCCTTGCTCTTTAAGCTTAACTTTGCCCTTTTATTGTACTTGTTATGCCCTTTTGATCTGTTATCATACTCTTTATATTTTTCTTATGCCCGTTTTACTTTAAACATGCTCTTTATGTAAACCAAAGGTAATTGAGCCCCATATGAATAGTTTTGCTAGTTTTATCAAATGTGGTTTTGAGCATTTCATTTAATTAATAATGCAGTTTGTGCCTTTTGTTTGCTTAATAATACATTTTTGTGCTATTCGTTTAATAATATGTTTTGTGCCTTATAAATGCGCCCTATTAATTTTCTTTGCCCAATAAATCAATTATGCAGTTTTCTTTACCTTTACCTCATATCTGGCCCTTTTTCATTTGTCTGTGCTCTGTTTCACTCAGCCTGCTTAGTCTGCCTTCACTTTCAACTCTGCACCTCATGGCTCATAGAAGTTGCTCTTCTAATCCCGGTTCTGACACCATGTCACTCATCTGGTCAATATAAAACAGACTAACATTCGGGTTAACAACTCTGCCTGTTCTCTCAAAATGGCACTGCTGCCTGCATGTGCTCTTTATTTATATGCACATGCTACATCTGGAAATGCTTCTTAAAGATACATGCACACACTCTTCTCTACACCGAGATCTTTGGATCTGGTGATTGTGTTCCCCACTCCCTCAGCTGCCTGTGCTTCAACTATCTCTTTGGAGCCAGGTGTTTCAGCTAGGATTCATCTTCCCTAGGAGCCTTCACCCAAGCTAGTGTCTAGACCTTCTACATCTACATCCTCCTCCATCAGGTCTACCTGGAGCTTGTCTGAGCACGAGGTGGATAGATTGATGAGACAGCAGATTCAGATGGGGGTACTGTTGGGTCTGTCCCCTTCTGGATCCATGAACAGACATTTTCCTTTTTGTGTCCTATGTCTCCTTCTCTAGTCCAACTTACTGCTTCAGAGTTGTCTGGTCCCATGGCCCCGAGAACAGAGTCATCGGATCCGAGAGTGGTTTCCACTTTGAAGGTTTCCCTGATGTGCTCAGCTTCAACTGCTTTTGGGGCCCAGTGCTTCTTTAAGCTGTAGCTTAGACATAAGAGTCCTGGGGGTTGACTTCTACTCTGAGGTTTTTGGAGCTGTCACTTCCCCTTGGAGCCTCGGCGGTTGATAGCTTGGTTCCGACTCCACCCTCAAAATGGAGAGTGGCAGGAGTTCGGGAGAAGTCTGCTCCAACGGCATCGTCTCCAGAGGGATGACTCTCATATCCTTGCAGCGCATCTACCTTTGAGGTGGTGGAGAAGGTCCTCACCCATCCTAGGGGATTCCCAGTTCTCCCACCATCGGATCCCTTCTCTGTCCCCACGGAGTCTGTCCTTGAAGTTTCTCATCTTCCACTGGGATAACCGGTATTGCAAAGCCTGCAACCTCTTCCCACTATGGAACCCCGTTTCTCTTCCGACACCTCCCCAGAGTATCCGACCAAGGAGGTCCCTTGGAAGAAGAGGTGTAAAAGGAGACACCTGGATTCCCCAGAGGAATCCGTCACTACAGACACCGACTTCAGTGAATGAGAAGGGTCCCCCAGATATCCACCTGATGAGGTCTTCTTTGCAAACATCCTAAAGATCCTCTGCCAGAAGAGTGGGTGGTCCTCCCAAAACCCTAACCTAGAGGAGTCAGTGCTGTTATAGGCCTTTTGGCACCAGCCCATATACATCCTGGGTATGCCCCCCCTCCCCCCAAGCAGATTCTCTTATCGAGCTAGTTTTCTTCAAGGCATGGAAGGATTCGGACATCGTAGAGCCCTACCCAAATGGGTTGACAAGATCTTAAGTGCTTCCTCTGACAAACCTACCTGGACTATAGGGATCCTGGTAGATGCCATGATTGTCGTGGCAGCCATCAAAAAGGATCCAGCTCAGGAGAGGTCCTCTGCCCATCCCCCTAACAGGGAGCCTTGGGCTTTGGACAGGTTTGCAAGAGGCTTTACGCTTCATACAGCTTTGCTTTATGAGCGTTGAATTATTTATCCCATTGTACCAGGCTACAGAGGGACCTGATCAAGGAACTCTAGCTCAGTCTCTGAGTCCACATCTGAAGAGGAACTCAAAACTGTTTCCTCAGGAATGGCCACTCTCCAATTGATTTCTAATTCATCCATGAGGCTGTGATTGCCCATGTGGCTGAAGGCACCTCTAGGGCCGCCGGTTCTAGCATTGACATTTGGAATCATGCCTGGATGCTGCTGTGGGATTTTTGGAACCTTTCAAGGTGTCATTTGTCAACGCACCCTTTGATGGCATCTCTGTTTGGCCCCACATTTCATGACGCACACTTCCGCAGCGAGAAGAATGGGAAGACCTTGTCGGCCATCGGAGTCTGTGTTTCCACTCCACAAAGATCCTTTTCCAGGAATCAGCATGGAGGGAAAAAAAACTGTGGTTCAGGAAATATCAAGATCCTTTTCAGGATTCTCACGGAGACTTTTCCCCCCAGAGGCAGGGGGGAAACATTTACAATGGTAGATGCTGCCCCAGGGCCAGAGGGGTCTGCATAATTAAGGGGCTTGAGATTCTTCCTTGGATAGACCCTTTCAGCCCTCCTGAAGGGTTGCCAACTGTCCATTTCTGGTGGCAGTGAGGGGGACACTTACCCATGCATACAGAAGCCTGGCTAACCATCACAAGCAGTTAGTGGGTGCAAAGGATCCTATCCAGAGGATACTTCATCCTCTTCTTATATCTTCCCAAACTGAAAATTTACCTCCCAGATGTGCTGCCCAGTCAGAGGGAGACAGCAGCACTAGAAATTAAAAAGCTGCTTCAAAAAGTCATCCAAGAGGTCCCACTCAACCAAGCCGGATTGGGCATTAACCCAATGTTCTTTTTAGTACCAAAGAAAATAGGGGGCTTAAGGCCAACTCTGGATGTAACATTCGTGAATAAATCAGTAAAAACTCAAAATTCAGGATGGTCATGATCCAGTTCATCCTACCTCTTCTGAAGATGGACAACTGGATATGCTCAGTAGACGTAAAGGATGCGTACTACCATATCAAAACTGAGAGGCGCTCTAGAAGGTATCTTCATTTCAGGCTGGGAGCCAGCCATTACCAGTTCTGAATGCTTCCATTTGGTCTCACCACAGCCCCCAGGGTGTTCACCAAATGCATGGCAGTAGTTGCAGCTCATCTCAGACTGCAGGAATTGCATGTGTTTCCTTAACTCGATGACTGGCTCCTATCCGCTTCAACCAGACATCTACTCATTCAAACCATGGAGTCATAGCTTTCAACCTTCCATTTCCAAAATAAGGAACACTAGTCCTCATAATGTGGAACAAATGGGCAAAATGAGAAACACATAATGATGGCTTACTAACAACTTCAGCTAAGAAGGTCATAGGATGGTTAACATAGTCTGATTTTATTTATAAAGAAGGTCTTTTAATGAATTAATATGATTCATTTCTATTTATCATGGATTTCACTTAAAAAAAAAATTCCTAACACAGAATTGTCTTCCAATGTGGAACTTCGAGTAACATGAACTTTTTAAGACCCCAAATAAAGGTACATTCCTCGTAATGATGTGAGGTGCACTTGAGAGGTATGCTTGGAGTACCTGTTACAGTTGGCTCCCGCTTTGGGCATAACTCAAAAATCGCAGCTCAGTCCTGTCCAGATAATAGACTGTATTGAAGCTCGTTGGGCCATAGTTCTGGTTGTGTCCATTCTTCCTCTAGACAGGGTGTCCACTCTTATGCATCTCAAATCTTAGCAATCCTATCTTTTTCAGCAGTACTAGTTCTAAGAGTGTTCGGTTCTCTGGCTGCCACGATAATGTTATTGTCCACAGTACACTTACACATGAGAATCGTCCAGTGGACATTATCAGTTCAATGGTTGATACATCAGCATCCTCTGACTCACCCTGTAAAACTGTTGAATGTTTGCAAAGGCTCCCTTCCCTGGTGGTTCCATTCCCCAGAAGTCAACCAAGGCTTGTGCTGTCATTCTTCCCCAGCTGAACGCCATGCTGACCACGGATGCCTTCCATTTGGGAAGGGGCATTTTCTGGGAAGAACGGTCCAAGAAATGTGGTCGTCTCAGAAAACCAAATTGCATATTAACGCCCTGGAGATGAGAGTGGTTCTATTGTTGCAAGCACTACACAGCTTTCTTCCTTCTGGGACCATTGCAGTTCAGATTGACAATGTCTGTGGTATGGTACATCAACAAATAAGGGAGAACCAGATCTTGTCCACTGTGTCAAGAAGCAATGAGTGTGTGGCAATGGGTATTCTCTATCAACCACTTTCTAGTTGCAATGCAGATTCCAGGGGAATCTAACATTCTAGCAGACAGGCTCAGCAGAACGATACTGATGCCTCACAAGTGGTTTCTGAACCAGTCAGTGGGAAAAATGGTCATCCACAAGTGGGGTCAGCCTTGCTGCAATCTTTTTGCCTCTCCCGTCAACAACAAATGTAGCAAGTTCTTTGCCTTGATCCCTTCTCAGGGACAGCCCTGGAGAGATAGCTCTAGTCCATGCTTGGCCTCCAGTTCTACTCTATGTATTTCTGCCACTACTCCTAATTCCCAAATTCCTTCAGAAGGCTCATTGGTTGAAGAGCAAAGTAATCCTCATTGCTCCTTTCTGGCCTTGCCAGGTTTGGTTCACCTTTCTTTGGTCTCATCTAATTTTTCCGCTATGGATTCTGGAACCTCCTCCAGACCTGTTGTCCCACCCCTTGGAACAGACTCGGCCTAACTTTCAAGGTTTAAAATTGACCACATGGTTTCTCCACTTAAAGTGATGGCTAGATATTCCAGGCTTTCATCCCAGGTCGGACAGATCCTGATTTCAGCTTATAAAGCTTCTACTACTACATAGCTTCTACTAGGAAGCTATGTAAGAGCTAATGGAAAAGGTTCTCTATTTGGGCTCACCAAAAGTTGATAAATCCTTTTGCATCTCCTGTTCCTGTGATTTTAAACTTCGTGGTCTTTCTCTTTCAGAACTGAGCCAGCTACTCCACGGTGAAGGTTCATTTGGCATCCATTTCATATTTCCACAGTGGGGGAAAACTCTGCCACCCTAACGTCTTCCAAACTATGTAAGGTTTTTCTCAGGGGCACCTTTTTACTCCATCCCCCAGTTCAAGATCCAACCCCTCCTTGGGATCTTATTTTGATTCTACAGGCCTTAGTTTTGCATCCATATGAGACAGAAGCTAAAGTGGATCCAAAGTTCCTCTCCTGGAAAACAGCCTTTGTGGTTGCTATTATGTCAATGAAGAGAGTTTCTCAGCTCCACGTTCTCTCTTCTAAACCTCATTTGATCTTCCATAAGGATAGCATTTCCTTATGGGATCAATCCATCCTTTTTACCTAAAGTGAGCACAGAAGACAATATCCATCAATCCATTAATTTCCTGGTTTTCTTCCTCAATTTCCGGAATAAGGGAGAATATACTCTATATTTTCTAGGGCGGCCACGGTGATGCAGAGGTTAGCATTGCCGACTCACAGCAAGAGGTTCTCTGGTTTGATCCTCGGCTGAGGTGCCTTCTGTGTGGTCACATGAGTTTCCTCCAGGTGCTCCGGTTTCCTCCCACATCCCAAAGGCATGCTGTAGGTGGATTGGACACACTAAATTATCCCTAGGTGTGAGTGCGTGCGTGTGTGTGCCTTCTGTGAAAGGTTGGGTGCCGGGCTGGCAACCTGACACCGTAAAACTCCACTGCCTATTATGAGTGGACAGGTGATCCGCTGTGGTGACCCCTAACCGGAAAAAGCCAAAAGAAAAAAGAATACTCTATCTTCTGGATGTTCATAGGCAATTACATTTTTATTTGGACATGAAAAAATCCTTCAGAAAATCTGACCAACTTTTATATCTTTTTCCATTGTGAGGGAAGGCACAGCAGTTAGTAAACATGCTCTGGCCAGATGGTTGTGAGATTGCATCTCCTTTGTTTATTCATCAAAAGGTTTGCCCTTGCCGGAGAATGTCAAAGCTCATTTAACGAGATCTATGGTGACTTCTCAAGCCTTTTCCTTGAGAATGTCTATTGACAATATCTGTGCAGCTGCCTCTTGATCAAGGTCTCATACTTTTATTTCGTATTACAAAGCAGACATCACTTCCAGGAATAGAGCTGGTTTTGGCTCTGTGATGCTTCGAAATGTCCTTCCATAAGGGCCACCTTAGGTTCTATGTAGCTGGGGACTCTGTCCCACAGGTTGAGGAGTGAATGAAAATGACATCAGATAAAGAAGTTATGTGCTTACCATAATGTTCCAGCTGTATTCTTCTTTGACCACCCCACCCTCCTTTCCCCTTGCCTCTTTTTCCATATAGGCCTGATGGAGTTGGCTTCTCTCAGGAGTTGTAGTTCCTGTAGTCCCTGGTTTGAGCTTCTGGACCTTTTTTTTTCTTAGTCTGTATCTCTATAGCAATCTTAGTTGTATAATTTTTAGCCAACTCTATCTGAGGTATTCTGGGGGAAGGAAGCATTATGGGATGGAGAGGAGGAGCTTGAGCATCAAATCTTGAGCTTGGAAGGTGGCCGCGTTGGATCTGAAACCCACAGGTCGAGGAAGAATAAAAATAGACAATACAGATGAGACGTTATGGCGAGAACGTAACTTCTCTTTTTGCATTGTTAATATAGAAGATTAATTATATTAGTCTAAATTCTCTCTTGGTATTTTCAGTTTCTCACACACACTCCCCTACAGAAATAAGTAGATTTTTTCTGCTGACCGATACTTTTATTGCATGAGTTTCAGATATGGCTTGTAATTCATTTGTAGTGGCTTTCTCACAATAATCTCCATTGTGTTTTTCTATTATTGAGTATTTCATGACTGCCTCAGTCAGTCTGGCTACACTGATTTTTGCTAGCCTCCCAGTGTACTCAATTTTCCAAAGATCACAGTGTAGTAGTATGTATTAATAACTATAAATAGAAACCAGGTAGAAGCAAGTAATTACTGCCTACTCAAAAAGTGGATCTGATATTGTCAGTTTTCATTCTATCCTCAACTGTTGGGTTTGGATCCAGACATCTGATCCGACTCGGCCGTTACTAAAGCTTGTAACCAAAAGCTGTCGAGCTTCTCCCTTACCCACAGTGCACCAACCCCGGACATACCCCAGCTGCTTTTCATGAAAAGGCATGGTCAGGCTTAGCTCTCAAGTTTCATTCAGATAAGTGCAGTTTCTTTTCTTTAATCTCTTAATTCTTTCTTTATGTATTATTCCCTTACCCTCTTACAGTATTGTAATTCTATTTTTTAACCATTGTTGGTAGTCCATTTCTCATTTTTCCTGTCTGTTGTACACACTAGTGTAGTTCTAATACCATTGGTGGTATTTCTTTCTTTCATGTTTTCCTTTATATAGTTAAAAAAGGGATTTCTTCTTTATTACTGTTTTCCGATAGTCACCAGCATGTCCGAGAAAGGACATTCCAGTTTTAAAATATCTGAATTGTGGCCACAAATTGCCTCTTTCAGGTGCTTGTATTCTGTTTGTTTAGGCCTGCAACATCTTTAGGAGGATTGTTCCTATGATTTTAGACTTCTTAGAAGAATTTCAATCCCAGGGCTCTTGTGGATAGAAAAAATAAGCTTATCCTCAAAGGTTTATTGCCATCTTCTTTGATGAAGCTATCTCTGGGGCTCAGTCCTCCAAAATTAAAATAAGAATTCCATATCAAAGTCTCCTAAGCTTCTACTTCCTCGACTCCGTCTTTGGAGCCGTCAAGGAAGAGATCGAAATCGGATTCAAGAAGATACCAAAGCTCCTCCCCTTCAGATCCAAAGAAGAAGAAATCAATGGATCCTATGTCCTCTGATCTGACAAACCTACCAATCCAGCTACTTTGGGTCCAGATATTACTCCATGAACCAGGTATTCCCCTAGTTATGTTCTTGTTCCTTCCAGGGTCCCCTCCCCTTTTTTGGAAAGGTGCCTATCCAAGTGACCTTACCTTGCCTCATCTCATTCGTCCAAGAGTTTGATTGAGGAAAATGTGGACAGAATGTTGAGGAGGTTTCTCTTGGCGCAGATCCAGATGGGTGCTTCACCAGCTCCTACTCCCTCAGATCAGGGGGCCTGTGCATCTACCACACCACCACTTCTTACTCCTTCTCTGATCACTTTGGTTGCTTCAGTATCTCTGGATTGAACCTTCCGGGTCCATCTGGCTTGGATCCAAAGATAACTCTGAGTGCAGCAGCTCCATCTTCTTCTGATCTGGGTGACTGAAAGCCCAATGCTTCCTTGTTTGGTCTGAGGCATTGGAGTCGACTTTGAAGGTTTCAGAGCTGTCTGTACCCCTTTAGTGCTTTGCCACTGGATAGCTTGGCTCCAATTTCCTCCTTGGGGAGATTGCTTTTGGGGTGGGAGGAGACAGCAGTCCACATGCCTGCCTTCTCAGTGCCAAGGTCTTCCTTCTCTCCAGAGCATTCTGCCTTCGAGGTAGTGAAGACGGTATTTTCTGCTCCTACAGGACTGATGGAAACAACCCCCTGGGATCTTTAATCTAGTTCCCAGATGTGTCTGTGCTTGGAGACTTATCATTCTACGCTACAGGGACAACTAGCTCGAGACCCCCCAGACCTCCCAGCAGGATTTCACATTCCATTTTGACACTTCTCTGGAGCACCCCACCAAGGAAGTCCCTAGGAAGAGAAAGTGCAAGAGGAGGCACTTGGACTCTCGACAAGAGTCAGTCACTGAGGATACTTATTTCGAAGAGAGTGAAGGGGTCCCCACAATCACCTCCAGAAGATGTCTTATTTGGAGGCATCCTTGAGATCTTAAAGCAGAGAGGTGGTTGGACCTCCACTAACCCTTCACTAGCGGAATCAGTATTTCTGGAGGCCTTTGGAGCTGGCCCATCTACCTCCTGGATTGCTCTTCCCCTGACAAGCTCATTGATTTGGTCTCTCTGCAGGAGTGGAAGGAGCCTGACTCAGTCAAACCAATCCCCAAGAGGCCAGATCAGATTCTGGGTCCACGTCCACCTGTTGGGAATAAATCTTGATGTCATGGTCTGCCACTAAGAAGGAACCTGCTGAACAAAGTTCCTCTGTCCATTCCCCTGGCAGAGAGTCTAGGGCAATGGACAGGTTTGAGAAGCTTGTCTATGCTTCAGCGACCTTCGCTCTTAGGTCTTTGAATTATTTGTCATATTTTGCTAGTTTACAAAGGGACTTGATCAGTGAACTTTCAGAATCCATTTTAGGGACCATTACTGTTGAGGCCCAGTCGTGTGGCCTCCCAGTTGACTACCCTCCAATCCATTTCAAATTCATCTGTGAGGCTTTTTTCCTGCAGCTGAAGCTGCCTCAAGGGTAGCGGGTTCAGGCATATCCATTAGGAGGCATGTTTGGATGGACTTATGTGGTTTTGCGGATCCTTTCATGTCATCGTTTGTCAATGCTCCCTTTGACGGCAGTTCATTGTTTGTCCCAAAAGTGGAAGGACACATTATCCAGGTGTGAGAAGGATGGAAAGACCCTCTCTGCAGTGGGCATGCGTTTTTTGACTCCTCAATGATCCTTCGCTAGGAATCAATGAGGTGGTCAGAAAATTTGTTTCAGAAAGTCCCAGCGTCCTTTCCAGGACACGTGGAGAAAGTTCCCGTAGGGGCAGAGGGGGGGAACTGTAATCGATGCCCCTGCGACAAAGGAGGTTCACAAAACCAGGGGTCCAGATATTCTTTCTCTGATGGACCCTTCTAGTACTCCCGAAAAGAGTCCCAATTATTTCCCCCGGAAGCAATCAGGGTCGATTACCCATGCACCAGAGAGCCTGGCTAGATATAACAAGAGATACTTGGGTGCAGAGGATTATTTCCAGAGGTTATATAATTATTTTTTCCCATCCAGCTCCAACTGTTTGCAAAATTCCCAATGTTGCACCCAGTCAGATGAAAGCAGCAGTACTAGAAATAAAAAAACTGCTAGAAAAGAGTCGTCTAAGAGGTCCTGCCAGACCAGACAGAATCCGGAGCTTACTCAAGATTCTTTTTAGTGCCAGAGAAAACAGGGGACTGGAGACCAATTTTGGATCTCAGCATTTTGAGCAAGTCAGTTCAACATACAAAGTTTTGGATGTTCATGGTTCAGTCTCTTCTACCCTTCCTCAGCAAGGATGACTGGGATGTGCTTTATAGGCCTTAAGGGTGCATACTCTCACATAAAGATGAGCAGACAATCCAGAAGGTGCTTCCAGCTGGGGTCACTACCATTTCAGAGCACTACCCTTTGGCCTCGCCACAGCCCCCAGGGTGATTACCATATGCATGGCAGTGGTGACAGCTCACTTGAGACTGTAGGGATTCTGCGTATTTCCTTATCTAGATGACTGGCTCATTACTACTCCAACCAGGCATATGCCAACAAGGACAAGAGATCAGGTACTTCATATGTGGGGATAACCATAAATTACAGCAAGTTTCAGCTACAACCAACTCAAAACTTATTCATAGGAGCAGTCATCAGCACATCAGTGACAGCTTTTCTTCTCTGTCAAGAGTACAGACTATCAGATTCCAGGTTAAGAGAATAATCTGCAGTACAAACATTTCAGTTCGGTTCATCCTTCAAGCCTTGGGGTCAGTGTCAGCTGCCATAATCTTATTTCCTCTGGCAAGATTTTATACGAGAATTCTTAAGTGGATGCTAGCAGCACAATGGTCAATTCTTTACCAGCACATGTCAACACAAGTAAGAATCACTCAGGCATGCAAGAGTTACCTCTGGTGGAGGATTAATTCGGATCAAGTTCTACAAGGCCGTCCTTCCATTCTCCCTTAACCCAAGGCCATAGGGACCATGGACACTTCCCAGATTCGGTGGAGGGAACTTTCTGAAGAGAACAGTCCAAAGCACTTGATCCCCTGAAGAGGACAACTTGTGTATGTAAATGTCCTAGAGATGACAGCAGTGCTCTTGACATTGCAGGACTTCCAGAACACTCTCCCTTAGGGACAGTTGTGATTCAGATAGACAATATGTCGATATTTTGGTACATCAACAAACTAGCAGGACCAGGTCTTACTCCTTGTGTTAAGAAGCACTCAGTGTGTGGCAGGTTAGAATCTCATCCAACCACTTTCTCATAGCAACAGACATGCCAGGGAAGTCCAAAGTGATAGTAGACCAATTGAGTAGGTCCATTCTTCTGTCTCACAAGTGCTCTCTCAACATGAAAGTGGCAGAAATGATTTTCTGCCAATGGGGCCAGTGTTGCTGTGATCTTTTTGCTTCTCCCCTAAAGAATAAATGCAGCAGCTACTTTGCTGTAATCCACCCTCAGTGGGAATCGCCAAGGGGCACTGTACTTCACGATTTGCCCCCCCCAGTCTACTTTATGCTTTCCCACCAATTCCTGTAATTTGAAATTTCTGCAGAAAGCTGCCAGATTGAAGAGCAAAATTATCCTCTTTGCACCTTACTGGTCCCGTCAGTTTGGTTCCCCTTCCTAAGGCCTCATCTACTTTGCCAGCCTTGGATTGTGGATCCAATTCCACATCTCCTGTCACATCCGACAGATATGGTTCATCTGGTTATCTCAAACTAACAGAGTGGTTTCTCCAATTCCATTAATAATAGCCAGACAACTGATGCTCTCTCCCCCTGTCTGACGTATCCTTTTATCTTTCCATAAACCACCTACAAGCAAGCATTATACAAGTAAGTGTAAAAGGTTTGTTTACTGAGCACAACAAAAACATATTGATCTGATGTCTACTTCATTCACCCTCACAGTAGGGATTTGGATCTGGCACGACCACTTCTCACAGACTTAAATCTGACTCTCAAGCTCCTCCCTCATACCCATAATACCCTGCATCCACCCAACTGCCTCAAATCTCATTTGCTGCTCGCAGAGCCCAGACTTGATTCCATTCCTGTCAAGCTTCATTAGTTTTGGGGTTTTGTAAGTGACTTTAGTGGTTTTCTTCCTCCCTCCTTCACGTGGCGTGTGTGTGTGCGTGCATGCGTGCATGCGTGTGTGTGTTTGTGTGTGTGTGTGTGTGTGTGTGTGTGTGTGTGTCTTTCCATGTGCGCTACTTCTAGTCTTCGTCTTAAAAAAAAATTTTTTTTTTTGCTGTTTCTGTCCTTATTGCTAGAGCTAGTGCTTGTAAAGTTAAGTTAAAGTTGAGGTAAACGTTCTGCTAGAGTTAAGTAGACTTAACCGCTATCCTTTCAGGAACTTGTATTGTCCATTATTTTTGGCGGGTTTTCTTTTTTATGGCTGAAGATAAACCGGTTCCCGGCTTTAAGCACTGCAGATGTTCTTCATATTTCACTGTTGCAGTCATTACATTTGGGTTATCTGCTTGCAGGTAGCCCTCAGTTGGCCTCATTAACGAATTCTTGGGTCCTGCGTCAGTTGCTGTCTCTTCTTCTGTGACGTCAGGTCGTCAGGGGTATAAAACATGCAGTCGACGTCATTACAAAAGTCTTTCTTGGCGTGCGGTGCCCGAAGCAGAAGCAGTTCGCAAGTGCCGGTCGGCCAACTCCTGAAATTTTCGTTTTTGAGTTTCAGAACTGAAGTCTTCAACTAATAGTGAAGTACCCCGTTGGGGAAACTTTTTCTTGCTCTAAACCAGTGTCAGTAAAAGTAAATAATTGCATTTCTTGTGGAAAGCAAATACCTCATAAAGATTTTCATTCGTACTGTATTCCTTGCCTAGGCCCTGACCACAACATACCTTGCTGTCGGTTTTGTGCCTTATTTAAATCACAAACTATCCGTCATCTGTATATTTGCGCTTCTAAATTTTTTGGTGCTCAGTTCAATTATCCTGATATGTCTTCGGTAAGCCATCCGACTACCGACATTCCAAAGAAACGCGAAGATAAAGACAGAGACAGGCCGCCCAGTTCGCCGGTACTCAGTGAGGCGCTTTCGCAGCCCCTGATACCCGCTACAGATTCGCAGGCCTCTACTGAGACCCATTCGGAGTCCAGTATGCCGCGAGATGCTTCAACTGTGCAACCTGCGGATGTCTCTACCTTGGATGGGTCCAGAGCTGCTGTGCAGGCACCGGCTTCTGAGGGTGTATTCAGGCCTACTGACTTGCATATTAAACTGGCGTCATCTTCTTCTTCTAGGCCTAAAACTCGAACCATGCCTAGAAAACTGATGCCTAGACTGCATGGTCAGGCCTCCTATGCCTAAAGAACAAATTATAAGAATGACTGAAGAACTTATTACTTTAATTGGGGAAGCCAACCTTCCCCCTCTAAGAGACCTAGGACTGAGTTTGCTTATGATAATTCTGACCAGGATTCTGAAATTTCTGTTTCCTCTGTTGACCAGGATTTACCCTTATCTACCTATGAGGATTCTAATGCTGAGGACTCTATTCCCACTGCTTCCCCCCCAGAGGATTTCTCTTTTGGTGAAACCTTGCATACTCTCAGGGAGCTTTTTCGTTGGGAAAGTCTGGATTTCTCTGATTCTAAAAAGAGGCTTAGGGATTTCTTACTCCTGCCCCAGTACAGACCTTTAGTACAGACCTTTAGCTATACCTCCTGTACTGGATATTGTTGATAATGCCTTTTCGGAATCTAGCATGACTCCTGACTCTTTACCTCCTGCTTCCAGAAAACTTGATAGATATTACAGGGTTCCTGACTCTCACAAGTTCCTTTTCTAAAATCCTACTGTGGATCCTGAAACAATTTCACAGGGACCCAGGGGCATTAAAGCTACTACTGCCAAAAATCCTACCCCCTCTGATAGAGACTCCAGGGCGCTGGATAGATGGGGTAAGAAGGTATACACTTTTGCAATTTTAGGCATTAGGGCCTTGAAATGCCAGTTTCATATGTTGAAGTATCAGCTGCATAATATTGGATTGCTTAAACAGAAAATTATGTTGACTCCTGATTGTGCTGAAAATAAGGATTTACATGATTTTATGCATTCTTCTGAACAAGTTGGTAAACATACATTGTAGTGTGGTTTTGATTCACTAGAGGCATCTTGCAGGGCTGCGGTAACTGGGTCTGTACTTAGACGGCATGCTTGGCTTAAGGAGTAATCCTTCCCAGATCATGTTAAAGTGAAATTACTGGATGCTCCCTTAAATCAGGACCACCTGTTTGGCAACAAGGCAGAAGAAGTTCTTAAAAAGATGGAGGAAAAAGCTAAATCTATGCAAACTATTAAAGACCTTTTACAAGTACAACCTCCAAGATTTAGTAGGCATTGGCCTTCTAAGAATTGGTCCTTTCCTGCCTCTTCCAAACCTAGATCCAGCAGAGCACCCAGCCTTCAGTCCCAGGGGACACACAGGACTAAAGCAGTAGGGGGCCTCCACTTCCAAATTTGGGAGTAATAAAACTCCCCCCTATGGTAAACTGTCTCAGTGACTTCTTTTTAAAACTTCCAAGTGATTCTCAACTGACTGCCCCTTTGGGGGGAAAGATTGCACTTCATGCAAAGAACTAGGGACTCATTACCCAGGACAAATGGGTTTTAAATATAGTGTCCCAAGGATACAGATTTGACTTCCACACATCACCAACTCCAAGCGGTTGGCCAGATCTACCTCCAAAGCAGTGGGCAGAGGCCCAAAAGCAAGTTCTCTCTCTTAAGCATAGGGGCTATTCAGTTGGTACCAGAAGAGAAAAAGGGACAAGGTTTCTACTCGAGATTTTTCCTGGCACCCAGAAAAGACAATTCATGGTGTCCTATCCTGGACCTGCCTACTCTAAACACCTTTTTGGTGATTCCAAAATTCAAGATGCTGACTCTTCACCAGTTGCTTCCTATGCCAAGCAAAGATGCCTGGTTGGCAACACTAAATTTAAAGGAAGCATACCTGCACATCCCAATCAGGGACTCTTGCAGAAGATACCTACACTTCAAAGCAGGCTACACGCACCATCAGTTCTCTGAACTGCCCTTTGGCTTATCTACTGCGCCCAGGGTATTCACAACGTGCCTAGCTCCAGACATTGCATTTTGCAGGCAAAGAAATATTCAGATATACCAATACCTGGATGATTGCCTAATTCAGGCAGAAAACCAGGACATACTTTTGAATCATCTGACTTTTGTACAGAGGGTGCTAACGTGTCTGGGGTACACCATAAACGAAAAGAAATCACACCTGGTACCCTGTCAACAAATTATATTCCTGGGAGCAAGCTTGAATACAACTTCCTAGATGGCTTTCCTCATGCCAGAGAAACAATTTCACTTCAAACAAGGGGTCACAAAAACCCTGCTATATCTGCAAGGCAAATACTACAAGCCTTGGGGTTTATGGCCTCCTGCATTCTTCTAATTCCATATGCAAGACTGTATATGACGAAACTACAATGGTATCTAAAAAGCCTATGGTGTTAACATTCTCAGGATCTAGATGCAATGATTCCTATCATTCCTTGTCTACGTCTAGAGTCCCTTTGGTGGAAAGAGGCCTGCCACCAAAACAAGGGACTGCCATTCACACTACCCACTGCCTCCCAAACCCTATCAACAGACGCATCAGACTATGCATGGGGGGGGGGGCGCACCTGGCAGGTAAGTGCATTCAGGGCAAATGGAACCCAATTCAAATGCACCTTCACATCAATCATGAAGAAATGTTAGCTGTACAGAATGCTCTGACATCCTTCAAGGACCACATTCTTCCAGGACAATTAAAGGGTAAAGACGGACAACACCATTGTTATGTGGTACATAAACGAGCAGGGGGTACACATTCTTACCCCCTCTGCAGACTAGCCATGGCATTGTGGAACACAGCCTTGAGCTACCAAGTACATCTACAACCTCAATTCCTGCCAGGGAAAACTCAATATACTGGCAGATGGACTAAGCAGAACCCTCATGGACCCACACCCAAGGATTTTCAACATGTTGACAAGCAAATGGGGGAGCCCAAATAATAGACCTGTTTGCCTTCCCCCAGAGCTATCAATTGGAAAAATCTTGTGCAAGGACTCCCCACAGACAAGCTTGGAAAGTGGATGCTCTGTCCTTCAGCTGGAAAAACCTATCAGTTTATGCCTTTCCTCCTCTGCCTCTGTTCTCCAAAGTGCTACTAAAGATCAAACAAGACAAACCAAGGATGATTTTGATTGCACCAGCCTGGCCACGCCAACACTGGTGTACCCCCTCCTGCGCAGTGTGTCACTGTTGGCCCCATGGCACCTGCCTCAGACTCCTACCCTGCTGTCTCAGCAGGAGAACCAGATTCTGCACCCTCAGCTTCAAACACTGAACCTTGCTGCCTGGCTTAATTACCTAAGCTGTCCTTTACCATCCCTCAGTAAACCAGTGATGGATGTCATTTTAGAGGCAAGGAGGCCTAGTACTAGAAAATCTTATGCTGAAAAATGGAAAATATTCTATGCCTGGAACCAATCTCAAGGGATGAGCACAGCAGTGCCCAGTTTACCTCAGATTTTACAATACTTAACTGAGATGCTTCACAAGGGCCTCTCTTTTTCCTCAATAAAAATTCACGCCTCAGCCATTTCAGCTCATTGTAACACAGAACCTCCCGTCTTCTCTCTTCCACTACTCAAGCAGTTCCTCAGAGGTGCCAAAAATTTAAGACCACCCAGGAGAGCACCAACTCCAGCCTGGGACCTTAACTTTGTATTGGAGAAACTAACCCTTTCGAGCCAGCTGCTACTGCAGATTTAAAGTTCCTTTCTTGGAAAACAGCTTCCCTTTTAGCCATCACTTCAGCAAAATGGTTATCTGAATTACAGACCCTTATGGCAGTGGAGCCTTTCATCATCTTTCATGTGGACAGGGTGTCCCTCAGGACTAATCCCTCTTTCATGCCAAAGGTGGTATCCAGTGTGGCCTTTAATCAGTCCATTCATTTGCCTACCTTCTTTCCTAATCCACAGAACAAAGGGAAACGGATACTGCACTCCTTAGATGTGCACAGACAACTTGGATTCTACTTGGACAGGTCTAAACCTCAAAGAAAATCTGAACAACTGCTGGTGGCATTTGCTGCAGGGACAGAGGGGAAGGCTATTTCAAAGTGAACGATCTCCAAACGGATTAGGCCATTGCATTCACTTCTGCTATAAGTACCATGGAAAACCTATCCCACAGGGGATCAGATCCCACTCAACCAGGGCTGCATCTACCTCTACAGCCTTTCTCAGAGGCGTACCTACCAGGGACATCCTAGAAGCTGCTACCTGGAGTTCTGCACATACTTTCACCAGGCATTACCATTTGCCAATTTTCTCTAAATCCAGAGCTGCCTTTGCCACTTCAGTTTTGCAGGGCCTTATAGCTGGTCCTAATGCTTTCTAAATTATTCCTCCCATCCTACCCAAATGTAATGACTGCAACAGTGAAACACGAAGAACATAGTACAGTTGTGTACACTTACCATAAATGTAGATGTTCAAGTATATTCACTGTTGCAGTCCTGGTTACCCTTCCTCTAGCCCCCTGACTTTGTTTGGCTGTACCTCTTCTCTAATTTTCAGTGCTTAAAAGCTTTTTGGTGTATTTGCTTTTTTGTTTGAGGTATAACCTTGTATATTTATAGATTTAATTGCTTCCCATTAGGGGGGCACCTGACATCTGGGGCAAGAAAAACTGATGTAATGACGTCGACTGCATGTTTTATACCCCTGACAACCTGACGTCACAGAAGAAGAGACAGCAAACGACGCAGGACCCAAGACTTTGTTAATCAGGCCGACTGAGGGGTACTTGCAAGCAGTTAACCCAAATGTAATGACTGCGACAGTGAATACACTCGAACATCTACATTTATGTTAAGTGTACACGACTGTACTTTCTTGTGGGCATAAGATCCCCAATCAGAATGTCCACAAGGAGTGCTTTTATTGCCTAGTAACTGATCATCTTAATGCTGATTATTCTGTCTATTCAGCCTTCAACCCTCTGGCTTTGGCTGACGAGAGAACAAACTTATTTTTGAGGGGGTCCATGATTCTGGCTTTGGCTCAGACCCCTTCCCAAGCTTCTACCTTTTGGACTTCTGTTGAGGAGGCCAAAAAGAGGTCCCTCCCTGCTTCACAGAGGGACACTCCTGATGCTAAGAAGCCACAGAAAACAGTGGAGTCCTCCTCGGATCCACCTATGTCTGCTTCCCTCTCGAGTCCTACAACTTGCTGGAATCTGGGGAAGGTCATCACTATCTCCCCAACTCTGTTGTCAGGTCTAACCTTGGATCCTACTACTCTGGACCCAAGGGCCTCCATGAAATCCTTGGCTGTGTCTGTTATGTCCAAGCACACCTGACCCCCCTCATCAGCTTCTTCCAGGTCCTCGTGAAGCTTGTCTGAGGCAGATATGTACAGAATAGTGAGGAGATTATTTAAGGACCAGATCCAGATGGGTGTGTAGTCCCCGCTCAGTCCCCTGTCAGATCCGTGAGCTACCCGAGTCACTGTATCCAGACTGCTTCTCTGATCGTCCCCCTGCTTTGAAGCCTAGAGATTTAGGACTTACCGTATGAGTCGGAATCGTCGCGGAGGAAACTTCCTTCCTTGATGCCGAGTATGCCCTTGAATAGCCCTGTTGCGGCCTTCTTGGAGCAGAGTGACTCTCGGAGCTGTGATGTTGCTGCCGGGTCTGGGATCGGCTCCATCTTTCTCGGAGACGTCCCTTCTCTTGGGGGCTTTGGCACTTGATAGCTTGGGTTCAATCCCTTCTGGGGGTCATGGATCCAGTTTAAGTCCAATCCATCTTTCTTCAGTAGCTTTGGTTCTGGAGGATCTGGAGGGGGCTTCGTCTGATCAGTCGGTTTTTCAGGTTGTGGAGAGGGTTTTCCCCTGGGTTGGAGATTCAACCATACATGTTGGTCAGTTTGTCCCCGTACCTCCGTTGGATCCAGGCCTTTCACTCTCTTGTCCTGCCATGAGTGTTCCCATCTTAGGGTGCCTCCAAGATTTCCCTGCTGAAGAGGGATCTACCTCTTCAGATACCTCCCCCAGTATACACACGTCGTAGAATAGACCAACTAAGTAACAACCCTGATGTAGAATCCAGATGAACCACAGCTCGAACAGGAGGAATAGTCAACAAACGAATTTTATTGTGGTAGACAAGGTTCCACAAAAAACAAGGCAGAAAATCTGGGTTACAGAGTTCCACAAAACAATACAAAAGCAGAATTCCTGGTTAAGCGCTTTCATCCGCGTAAAAGCAGACTTCTTCAGAACCAGTACTAAAGCGCAAGAGATCTCATTTTAAATAAAATTTGGCGCCAAAAGTGCGTGCATTTAAAAGTCACTCAGAAGAGGACAATGTAAATGGAGGCACATGAACAACCCCCTGGAGTCCATGATCGAGAATACGGACTTTGATGAGGGGGAAAGATCACCCTGATCCCCATCTGAGGATGTCTCCTCCTGAGACATTTTGGAGATTCTTAAGCGAAAAGGTGGGTGGTCTGCCTAAACTCCTTCCTTTGAGGAGTCAGTTCTCTTGGAGGCATTTGGGATGGGCCCATCTAAGTGCTGGGTGCCCCCCCCCCACCTGGCAGATGCCCTAGTGGATCAGATATCTCGTGTTGCATGGAAGGAACAAGACTCCATCGAGCCTGTAGCCAGGGGGTCCAATAAGTTCTTAGTACTCCCTTCAGACAGGAAACACTGGAGTAAGGGTCCAGTGGTCGATGCTATTGTGTTGGCAGTGGTCACCAGCAAGGAGCTGGCAGAGCAACCTGCCAATGTCTATCTGCCTTACAAGGAGTCTAGAGTGCTGGACAGAATTGGGAAGAGCGTTTACCCCTTGGCAACCTTCGCGCTGAGGTCGATAAGCTATCTAGCATATTTTACTCTGCTGCAAAGGGATCTGGTCAAAGAACTGACAGCTTCTCTCTGAATCCATGTCTGCGGTGGAGCTTAAAGTTTTTCTCAAGATGACCACTCTTTCCTGGATTGCCAGTTCTTCAGTGAGGTTAATCTCCCATACCACTGAGGGCACCTCTCGAGCAGCTTGTTCAGGCCTTTCCCTAAGGAGGCATGCCTGTATGAAGCTATGTGATTTTGTGGAGCTCTTTAAGGCATCATTTGTCAGTGCCCCCTATGATGGCTACTCCCTTTTTGGGGATGTCTGTTAGAGACACCCTCACCTGCAATGAAAAGGGTGGGACGACCCTTTCTGCTGTTGGAATCAGGTTTTCCACCCCCCCCCCCAGTGGTCCTTCTCCAGAAACCATCATGAGGACAAGAAAAATGTGGTTCTGCAAATCCTAAGGGCCTTTCCAGGACCCATGCGGAGAACCCTTCTCTAGAGGCAGAGGAGGAAGGTTTAATGGTTGACACAGCCCCTAGAGGCAGAGGGGGTGTACAGAACCATTACTTTAGGGAGCTGCCTTCCAGTAAGCCCTAACAGCACTCCTGAAGCACTACCTGGCTGTCTGTCTCTGGAGGCAGTCGAGGGAATGATTAGCTTTGCACCCAGAAGCTTGGACACAATTGACTCAAAACCATTGGGTGCCAAGTATGATATCTAGAGGTTGCTATTATCCCTTTTTCCCTTCCTCCTCTGAATTTAAGAAGTCTCTCAGTCATGCCACTTGGTCATTGGGACCAGGCAGGACAGGAAATTTAGCAACTGCTGCAAAAGAGTCACCCAGGTGGTCCCAAATGAACAGAGGATTCAAAATCTAATTCTGTTTCTTTTTAGTGCCAAAAATATGTAAAGAAAGTAAGGTTCCAAATGGTTATAGTTCAGTCCATTCTGCGTTGTTGCACAAGGATGAGTGGATGTGCTTGATAGATCTCAAGGGTGCATACTGTCACATCAGAGTAGATGCTCTGGGAGATTTTTGCACTTCCGGCTGGGAGCCAATCATTACCAGTTCTGAGTGCTGCCTTTTAGGCTCACCACAGCCCCCCGGGTGTTCACCAAATGCATGGCGGTGGTAGCTGCTTACCTGAGTCTCAATGGATTCCTTGTCTGATGTTGTAGGTCCTGGGGTCCATGTCTGCAGGCATCCTTTATTTCCCCTGGCCAGGTTCTTCGTATGAGTTTGTAGTGGACACTAGGCAGTCAGTGGTCCAGTCTATCTTTGTCCTTTTGCATTAAATTGTCTGCAAACGTCATGTCAGTTGGTGGATTCATTCTGATAACTTTATCCTTGGCAGACCCTTTGTCAGCGATCCTCCAGTAGCCACAGTGACCACGGATGCTTCCCAGTGTGGGTAAGGAGACATTACAATGGGGAGATGGTCCAAGGTACATGGTCCACTCCCAAGACCAGTTTGCATATCAGTGTCCTAGAGATGAGAGCTGTCCTCCTGATGTTGCAAGCCTTTCAGATTATTTTTCCATCTAGGGACTATTACAGTACACACCGACAACATGTCAGTTGTCTGGTACATCAACAAGCAAGGAGGAACATTTTCTTGCCACCTATGCAGGCAGGCCATGATGGTGTGGGAGTGGGCGATCTCTTCAGACTGCCTTCTTATTGCAACGCACATCCTGGGGAAAACCAGTGATCTGGCAGACAAACTCAGAAAGTCGCTTCTGATTCCACGTGAGTGGTCCCTCAACCAAATCAGTAGCACACATGATCGTCAGGAGTTGAGGTCATCCTTGCTGCGACCTCTTTGCCTCTCATGTCAACAACAATTGCAGCAAGTTTTTTGCTCCGATCCCTCATCCGGGGCAGTCTTTGAGAGATGCTGTAGACCACGATTGGCCCCCAGGTCTTCTGTATGCTTACCCCCCTCTCCCTCTCATCCCCAAATTTCTTCAGAAGGCAAGCAGATTGACGAGTTCAGTCATCCTCATTACCCCATCTGGCCTTGCCAAGTGTGGTTCCCCTTCCTGTTGTTTCACCTCAAGTATCCTCCCTTGATACTGGAACCCACTCAAGACCTCCTTTCTCTACCCGTCAGGGATTCGACATCCAAAGCTTCAGAGCCTAAAGCTGACTCTTGGTTTCTCCAATTCCGACCTTGATTTGGCAGTCCAAGCATCATTCCCTGGTCCAAAAGATTCTTCTAGCATCACAAAAGGCTTCCACCAGGAAGGTTTACAATAGCAAGTGGAAGAGATTTGTTGTTTGGGCAACCAAGAGGAACATTGATCCTTTCTCAGCTCCTTTATTGGACTGTTAGTGTTACTTTGTCTGTTTTTCAATGAGGGTGCTCGCTTTTCCACTGTTAAGCTACAATTAGCCGTCATTTCTAATTTTCACACTGTTAGTCAAACATGTTCTTTTTCAGATTATACAAGTCCTTCATGAAGGGTGTTTTCTTATTGAGGCTTCCCATTAGGGATCCTTATCATTGGGACCTCACGCTGGTGGTGCAGGCATTGACACAGGCCCCCTTTGAACTGACGGCTACCTGTGACATGAAGTTTCTATCCTGGAGACCAGCTTTCTTGGTGACCATCACCTCCACCAAGAGAATTTGTAAGTTTCAGGCTCTGTCTTCTAAACCTCCTTACATTTTAGTCCGTAAGGATAGAGTGTCACTACGCACTAACCCATCTTTCATGCCTAAAGTAGTTATAGAAAGTAATATCATTTAGTCCATTCAACTTCCAGTGTTCTTTCCCAATTTTTCAAACCAAGCGGAATATGTTCTCATCTTTTAGATGTTCATAGACAGCTCTGCTTTTGTTTACACAGGACCAAGCAATACAGATCTGATCAGCTTTTTATAGCTTTTTCTTTAAATAGACTTGGAAAAGCAGTATTGAAAGTCACTCTAGCAAAATGGATTTCAGATTGCATCTCCTTCATTTATTGTTCCAGAGGGTTGCATTTACCTAATCCCCTAGAGCACATTTTACCAGAGCCATGGCTACGTTCTCTGCTTTCTGTGCCAGCACCTCTATTGTTGACATTTGTGTGGCAGCTACATGGTCTAATAACCACACCTTTGTGTCACATTACAAATTGGATGTGATTTCTAGGAACAGGGCTTACTTTGGCTCGATGGTGCTGCAGCATGTCCTTCCACAAGGGTCACCCAAGGTTCTCGTATATGGGAACTCTGACCCTATCGTGAGGGTGAATGAAGGAGGCATCATCAGATTAAAAAATTATGTCTTACCATAACTTGGCATCTGTGTTGTCTTCCTTAATTCATCCTCACTTTCCCACACAACCTTCCCCCACCTTTGTTCTTGAGGACTTGGATGAGCTCAAGACTGTTAAATCCTGTACATGGGCCTCTTCTACCGGTCTTTGTGTCTGTGAGTGTGGCATGATTGGATTTGGCAAAATCTATCTGAGGAAGTTGGGTGGATGCAGGGTATTATGGATATTAGGGTGGAGCTTGAGAATCTGATCCAAGTCTGTGAGAAGTGGCCGAGTTGGATTTGAGACCCTATTGTGAGGATGAATAAAGGAAGACAACACAGATGCCAAGTTATGGTAAGACAAAACTTTCTATTCCCTTTTCAGCTCCGATACATAATATACTTGAATTTTGGCATTAATCTTTAATGAAGGGGTGAGCACCTGTACCATTAAGGTTTAATAAGTAGCAATAATTAATTTCCATATTGGATTTGAAAGTTTTTCTGTGGCCTCTTCTAAACTTTGTAAGGCATTCTTGAGAGGCACCCTTCTGTTGAGACCCCTGTATAAAGATCCTACTTCACCATGGGATTTGAACTTGGTACTACAGGCATTAATTCATTCCCCCTTTGAACCAGCAGCTACATGCACTCAAGTTCCTGATCCAGAAAACTGTCTTTCTAAAGGCCATTACCTCTGCCAGAAGAATTTCAGAACTTCAAGCATGGCCATTGAAACCTCCCTACTGGATCTTTCACAAGGATAAATTTACATTAACAGCAGAGACCTCTAAGACAGAAACACACTCGACCACCACAACACAGCACAGACCACAGGACACACAGCTGACCATAACAGTATGCCCCTAAGGCTAAACCCCTTGCCCAATACACTAATCATAGGTGACTCAGTAGTGAGGCACACAGATGTCCCACTCACTAGGTTGAATAAGGAGAAGGTAACAGTCAGCTATCAGGTGCCAGAATCCGACACATAACACACGCACTCATGTCACTCCACAACAAGTACAAGTATGACTCTGTCATTGTCCATGTAGGTGTGAATGACCTGAGATGCACCTCCCAGGACTACATAGAAGAGACATGGTGGAGCTCTCGGATTATGTGGCCCAGGCAGGTATGACCCTAGCCCTGAGCAGTAGCCTACCATCACCCAGAATGATACCACAGTACAAACAAAAATGACTGACTTTAACAATTGGCTAAGTTTCTGGTGTCATTATAAGGGGGTCCTGTATCTGTCTGCTTGGGATGGCATGATTGACAGACCTCGATGCTTTACCAGAGATGGCCTGCATCTGTCACCTCTGGGTACTGGCTAAGGCTCTTGCCACCCCTATAGTGTCTTTTTAGGTGGTGCTCTAAAGACCAAATTACCACTGTAACAGCTATAAATAAATGCAGTCTGAGAGTCATGCTTCTCAATGCTAGAAGTCTAAATCTCAAGATGGACTCGCTCGAAGCACTCCTCAAAATGAAGAACGACATTTGTGCTGTAACGGAGACCTGGTTTAAAGCAGCAGAAAACACCCCTGCACTACCAGGCTATAACTCATTCCACACCTTTCGGCCCTAAAACATGGACCAAAACCCCAAAGGCGGTGGTGTCTCCATATTCATAAAGGATATGCACACCTCCAGACTAGTAGCCCAGCATAACGAATCTGAGATACTTCAAGTACAACTAACATTATGTAAGATGGCGATCCAGGTCATAGCCTGCTGTAGGTCCCCAACCATGTCCCTAGACTTTTATTCCATGATGTTCTTCGTGTTTCACTGTTGCAGTCATTACATTTGGGTTATCTGCTTGCAGTAGCCCTCAGTCGGCCTGATTAACAAAGTCTTGGGTCTTGCGTCGGTTGCTGTCCCTTCTTCCATGACATCAGGCCATCAGGGGGTATATAACATACAGCCGATGCCATTACATCAGTCTTTCTTGACGTGCGGTGCCCAAAGCAGAAGCAGTTCGTAAGTGCCGGTTGGCCGACTCCTGATATTTTCATTTTCGAGTTTCAGAACCGAAGTCTTCAACCAAAACTAAGTACCCCGTTAGGGAAACTTTTTCTTCTGCTTACCGATGTCAGTAAAAGTTAATAATTGCATTACTTGTGGAAAGCAAATACCTCATAAAGATTTTCATTCGTACTGCATTCCTTGCCTAGGCCCTGACCACGACGTACCTTGCTGTCGGTTTTGTGCTTTATTTAATCAGTGCACTATCCATCATCTGTATATTTTCGCCTCTAAATATTTTGGCTCTTGGTTTAATTATCCAGAAATGTTGTCGGTTAGCAATCCGACTACCGGGATTCCGAAAAAATGCAAAGATTAAAGACAGACAGGCTGCCGTGGTCCAAAACTGCCAACGATGCTTCTCCTAAGCCAGTCACCAGTTTGCCGGTACTCAGTGAGGTGCTTTCGCAACCCCTGATACCCACTACTTCTGATTCGCAGGCCTCTACTGAGACCCATTCGGAGTCTGGTATGCCGCGAGATGCTTCAACTGTGGAACCCCCGAATGTCTCTACCTTGGATGGGTATGGAGCCGCATACAGGCACCGGCTTCTGAGGGTGTATTCAGGCCTATGGACTTGCATATTAAACCGACGCCTCCTTCTTCATTTAGACCTAAATCTTGATCCATGCCTAAAAAAAGATGATGCCCAGGCCGCATGCTCAGGCCTCTATGCCTAAAAAACAAATGATAAGAATGGCTGAAGATCTTATAACCCTAATCAGGGGAAGCCAACCTCCCCCTTCTAAGAGATGTAGGACTGAAGTTGTTTATGAATCTTCTGACCAGGATTTTGATTTTTCTGATTCTTTTGATGATCTGGACTTGCCCTTATCTACTTATGAGGATTCTGATGCAGAGGACTCTATTCTCTCTGCTTCCCCTCCAGAGGATTTCTCTTTTGGTGAAACCTTGCATACTCTAAAGGAGCATTTCCACTGGGAAAGCCAGGATTTTTCTGATTCAAAAGAGGCTTAGGGATTTCTTACTCCTGCCTCAGCATAGGCCTTTAGCTATTCCTCATGTACTAGACGTTGTTGATGATGCTTTTTTGTAATCTAGTTTGGCCCCTGATTCTTTGCCTCTTGCTCCCAGAAAACCTGACAGATATTACAGGGTTCCTGATTCAGACAAGTTCCTTTTTAAAAATTCTATTGCGGATCCAGAGTCTATTTCACAGGGACCCAAGGGCATTAAGGCTTCTACTGCTAAAAATCCTACCCCTTCTGATAGGGACTCCACGGCGCTGGATAGATGGGGTAAGAAGCTTTACACTTCTGCAACCTTGGCCATTAGGGCTTTAAACTGCCAGTTTCATATGCTTAAACAGAAAATGATGTTGAATTACAGGATTTAGTGCATTCTGCTGAACAGGTTGGAAAACATACTTTGCAATGTGGATTTGATTCATTAGAGGCATCTTGCAGTGCTGCTGTTACTGGGTCTGTGCTCAGTAGGCATGTTTGGCTTAAGGAGCAATCTTTGCCTGATCATGTTAAAGCTAAATTGTTGGATGCTCCCTTAAATCAGGACCGCCTGTTTGGCAACAAGGCTGAGGAAGTTCTTAAAAAAGATGGAAGATAAAGCTAAATCTATGCAAACTGTTAAATATTTCTTGCAAGTTCAGCCTCCTAGATTTAGTAGGCACTGGCCCTCTAAGAATTGGTCCTTTCCAGCCCCTTCCAGGTCTTCTCAAGCCTAACCCAGACACAGCAGAAACCCCAGGTTTCAGGCCCAGGGCACACACAAGATTAAGCAGTGGGGGGTTTCCACACCCAAACCAGGGAGTAGTAAGACCCCCCCCCCCATGGAAAACTGTCCCAATGACTTGCTTTTAAAACTTCCAAACACTTCCCAACTGAGTGCTCATTTAGGCGGAAAGATTGGTCTGCAGGCCAAAAACTGGGAACTCATTACCCAGGACAAATGGGTTTTAAATATAGTGTCCCAAGGATACAGATTTCATTTCCACACCTTACCAACACCAAGGGGGTGGCCAGATCTACCCCTAAATCAGTGGGCAGAGGCCCAAAATCAAGTACTCTCTGTCTTAAGCATGGGGGCTATTCATTTGGTACCAGAAGAGGAAAAGGAACAAGGTTTCTATTCGAAACTTTTTCTGGTACCCAGAAAAGGCAATACATGGCGTCCTATCATGGACCTTTCTATTCTAAATACCTTTCTGTTGATTCCAAAATTCAAGATGCTGACTCTTCACCAGATGCTTCCTATGCTAGACAAAGATTCATGGTTGGCGACACTGGACTTAAAAGAAGCATACCTGCACATCCCTATCAGAAAGTCTTGCAGAAGATACCTATGCTTTAAAGCAGGCTACATGCACAGTTCTCTGCACTGCCTTTTGGCTTATCTACTGCGCCCAGGGTATTCACAAAGTGTCTAGCTGCAGTCATTGCTTTTTGCAGGCAAAGAAATATTCACATATACCCATACCTGGGCGATTGTCTAATTCAGGCAGAAAGCCAAGACATACTTTTGAATCATCTGGCCTTTTTTCAAAGGATACTGACTTGTCTGGGGTACACCATAAACGAAAAGAAATCACAACTGGTACCCTGTCAGCAAATTATATTCCTGGGAGCAAGCTTGAATACAACTTCCCAGGTGGCTTTCCTCACGCCAGAGAAACGGATTCTTTTGACAACCTACTTCAAACAAGTGGCCACAAAAACCCAGTTATCTGCAAGGCAAAGACTGCAAGCCTTGAGGTTCATGGTCTCGTGCATTCTTCAAATTCCATGTGCAAGGCTGCATGTGAGGAAACTGCAGTGGTATCTCTGAAGCCTATGGTGTCAACATTCACAGGATCTAGAAGCAATGATTCCTATCATACCTTGCCTACGCCTAGAGTTCCTTTGGTGGGCAGAGGCCTGCCACCAAAACAAGGGACTACCATTCACACTACCCCCTGCCGTCCAAACCTTGGCAACAGATGCATCAGACTATGCATGGGGGGGGCTCACTTGGCAGGGAAGTGCATTCAGGGCAAATGGAACCCAAGTCAAATGCACCTACACATAAATCAAAAGGAAATGTCAGCTGTACAGAATACTCCGACAGCCTTCAAGGAATACATTCGTCCAGGACAACTAATGGTAAAGATGGACAACACCACGGTCATGTGGTACATAAGCAGGGGAGTACCCACTCTCTTAACCCCTCTGCAGACTAGCCACGGCACTGTGGAACACAGCCTTGAGCTACCAAGTGCGTCTACAAGCTCAATTCCTGCCAGAAAAACTAAGTACACTGGTAGATGGACTAAGCAGAACCTTATGGACCCACACGAGTGGAAACTGGAACCAAGGATTTTCAACATGTTGACAAGCAAATGGGGGATCCCAGATATAGACCTGTTTGCCTCCCCCCAGAACCATCAATTGGACAAATTTTGCACAAAGATTCCCCACAAACTAGCTTGTAAAGTGGTTGCTCTATCCTTCAGCTGGAAAAACCTGTCAGTTTATGCCTTTCCTCCTCTGCCTCTGCTCTCCAAGGTACTACTAAAAATCAAACAGGACAAGCCAAGGACAACCTTAATTGCACCAGACTGGCCACGCCAACACTGGTACCCCCTCCTGCGCAATGTGTCACGCTTGGCCCCATGGCACCTGCCTCAGACTCCTTCCTTGTTGTCTCAGCAGGAGAACCAGATTCTGCACCCTCAGCTGCAAACCCTGAACCTAGCAGCCTGGCTAATTATCTAATCTCTCCTTTACCGCCCCTAAGTAAATCAGTGATGGATATCATTTTAGAGGCAAGGAGGCCTAGTACCAGAAAATCTTATGCTGCAAAATGGAAAAAAATGTTGTACCTGGAACCAATCTCAGGGGATGAGCGCAGCAGTGCCCAATTAATCTCAGATTCTACAATATTTGACTGAGATGCTTCATAAGGGCTTGTCGTTTTCCTCCATCAAAATTCATGCCTCAGCCATTTCAGCTCATTACAGCACAGAGCCTCCTCACTCTTCTCACCCATTGCTCAAGCAGTTCCTCAGAGGGGCCAAAAATTTAAGACCACCCAGGGGAGCTCCCACTCCAGCATGGGACCTTAACTTTGTCTTGGAGAAACTCACTCTTCCTCCTCTCGAGCCAGCTGCTACTGCAGATTTAAAATTCCTTTCCTGGAAAACAGCTTTCCTTTTAGCAATCATTTCTGCAAGAAGAGTATCTGAATTACAAGCCCTTATGGCAGTGTAACCTTTCATCATCTTTCATGCGGACAGGGTGTCCCTCAGAACTAGTCCCTCCTTCATGCCCAAGGTAGTATCCAGTGTTGCTCTTAATCAGTCTATTAATTTGCCTGCTTTCTTTCCTAACCCACAGAACATCGGGGAATGGATACTGCACTCCTTAGATGTGCAAAGACAACTTAGATTCTACTTGGACAGGACTAAACCTCAAAGGAAATCTGAACTGCTGGTGGCATTTACTGCAGGGACAGAGGGGAAAGCTATTTCAAAGCAAACCGTTTCAAAATTGATATGCCACTGCATTTATTTCTGTTATAAGCACCATGGAAAAACCTATCCCACAGGGCATCAGACCCCATTCAACCAGGGCTGCATCTACCTCTACAGCCTTTCTCAGGGTCGTTGCTACCAGGGACATTCAAGAGGCTGCTACCTGGAGTTCTGTACATACTTTCACCAAGCATTATCATTTACCAATTTTCTCTAAATCCAGAGCTGGTTTTGCCTCTGTAGTCTTGCAGGGCTTTATAGCTGGTCCTAATTCTATTTAAATTTCTCCTCCCAACCTTAGCTTTGGGAATCTACCCAAATGTAACGACTGCAACAGTGAAACACGAAGAACATAGTACAGTTGTGTACACTTACCATAAATGTAGATGTTCGAGTGTATTCACTGTTGCAGTCTTGGTTACCCACCCTCCAGCTCCCTCTCTTCTTTTAGCTATACCTCTATTATCACTTACTATGCTCAAAAAGCTTTTTGGTTTATTTGCTTTTTTGAGGTATTTCCTTGTATTATGGATTTAATTGCTTCCCATTAGTGGGCTCCTTACATCTGGGGCAAGAAAAACTGATGTAATGGCGTCGGCTGCATGTTTTATATCCCTGACGTCATGGAAGAATAGACAGCAACTGACGCAGGACCCAAGACTTTAATCAGGCTTACTGAGGGCTACTGCAAGCAGATAACCCAAATGTAATGACTGTAACAGTGAATACACTCGAACATCTACAATTATGGTAAGTGTACACAACTGTACTTTCCTAAGCACCGTGGAATCTATCAAGGTCCAACCCAATACTCTCATACTGGGAGACTTCGACTCCCCTCCATCAACTGGGAAAACTACTTGAGGACCAATACACTGGCCCAATGCTTCCTGGAATTCATCAATTCCAGTCACCTGGACCAGCTCATTTTGACCCTCACTAGAGAAAGCAGCATCCTTGACCTGGTTATTACTAGCATTGAGACCGTTGCTCTATAACAATAGTCAATCCCTCCCTGGTCAGATCCGACCATTAACTAATCACCATGGAAATCCACATCTCACCCACACCCCCCACAAAGGTAACCACCTTGAAAAACTTCTCCAAAGTAGACTTTGGGCTCCTAAAAATAGAGATGGCTAACTTCACGGTGCCCATGCCAATGGAAAATAGCTGCATGACTGCCAAATCATACACCAATGCACTGTATGAATATGCACATAAATGCATGGAATTAGCCATACCCAACAGAACCAAGACGTTCTCCTCCAAAAAAAGGAAGCAAATTTGGTGGTTCCCTGCCATTAATAAACTCTATAACAGAAGGAAGAAATTGTTGCAGAAAAAGTCCCAAGACTAGAAAAACTCCCTTATTAGCCTCAACAAAAAGTTGAGATCCCTCCTCAAATCCTCCAAAGCTAGCTATGAAGGCAGAATTGAGGCAGACACTAAAAACAGTCACAAACCTTTTATAGTTGTATCAAGAACCTCCACGGCAATGCCCAGATTTGCTCTGAGTTACTGCACAATGGTTCCTCCTGTACTGAGCCAACAGATATTGCCAACATACTGGCCCACAGATTCAGTGCCAACTTTAGCCCTCTCTCCCCTCTAAAGGACTAGTCACAGTACCAGAAGAATGCCAGGCACCCAGCATTACTGCAGCACAGGTTAAAACTGCATTGTCCAAGGCCAAGAATACAGTTTCCATGGGACCTGATAATATCCCAGGCTGTGTTCTACATGAACTACAAAGCGAACTGACACCATATCTGTGTGCCCTGTTCAGTCACAGCCTCACCTCAGACTTTGTCCCTACCAAATCGTGCACTTCTACAGTCATCCCTCTCCATAAAGGGGGAGTAACTACAGACCCTAGTAATTATCTCCCCATTAGCCTGACAAGTCTGGTATGTAAAGCTACGGAGCCCATCATCATGGACCTGATTAACAAAGATATAGGAAGTCTCCAAACTCTAGACCCCATGCAATTTGGTTTTGTAAAAGGGAGATCATGCCTGCTCAACCTGGTTGACTTCCTTGAGTCAGTCACCAGGGCTGTGAATGAAGGTAAGACAACTGCATACAGTCTACGTCGATTTGGCCAAGGCCTTTGATACCATTCCTCACTTGGAAATTATTGATCAACCCCTATATCACTAGGTGGGTTGCAGATTGGCTCACAGACCGAACACACAGTGTTTAAGTAGCGGACTCCAAGTCAGACTGCCAACCAGTCACCAGTGGATTCCCACAGGGATCATTCCTGGGTCCTCTCCTGTTTGGCATCTACTTCTCAAAAGTCCAGGCCAACACAAAGGAACTCTGGCTGACCAAGTTTGCTGATGACTACAAGCTGGGAGCCATTATTACCTCCCCAAGTGATACAAACATCTTACAGAAAGGCCTCACTGAGACCAATGACTGGTGTCGAAACCATGACCTTAAGCTTAATGCCAAAAAAATGTGTTGTCATCCCCTTTGGTAAACACTCAGTTCCCACTAATTACCACATTGATGGAAGCCCACTGAAGGCATTATAAGAGATGTGGGGGTGCAGGTTGACAGCAACACATTGCCACTGTGGTCAGAAAGTCCTGTGTGACACATCTCATTAGCAAGGGTTTTGCATCCAGGGGGAAAGAGGTCATTGTCTCTCTCCACTTCTCTCATTAGACCAGTCATTGAGTGTAATGCCCCATTTGGCATATACCTCACTAGACACCTGCAACAACTGAAGAGGCCACAGAAGTACCTCACGAAAAGGACCCTAGGCATTAAACACATGTCCTACATGGACAGACTCAAAAGACTCCAGCTATTCTCTGTCTTATATCGCCTACTTTAGAGGTGGTCTTTGCTTGACTTACAAAACCATGTTTGACTCGGCTCTGTTAGAAATGCTACATCTAAAGAAATCCCAATCCCTCCACAACACACGCTCCAGAGACCTCAACCTCATTACCACAATCAACAGAACAGGTTCTTCACCCAGAGACTGCCCATGCTCTGGAATAGACTTCCCATACATGTCAAGCAGAGCACCTTACTGGCCCTCTTGAAGAGAAATCTTGATGAGTGGATGGGTAATAAAAAGTTCACCCCAGGGATCACTCCAGTGGCTATACTTGATAGCAGCACTGGGAACTAACGTCGGGCAGCACAATGCCAGGGCACTTCTATGGGATTGGCTTGTAAAGGCTCCAGGGCAATTAGCCTAGTACACACTTATAAGGTATCAGCACATTTACCAAAATGTTGGGGGTGGGGCTGTCAATTCCTCTTGGACTACAAAAAGATACTTTGAGCAAAGGCCTGCAGTTTAGGAACTGTTTTGATTGTAGCTGTATAATTCCTTAGTATACTATAAAACAAGTCATGAGAGACACACAGTTGACGGCCATTCAAGAAGTAAAAGAAGCAGTCCTGTCAGAGAGTATACAAGATGACAGTGACTGTCACTAATCCCATTACATGTTAATGGAATGTAAATACACCAGTACATATGTCTAGCGTGACTCACATAAAGCAGAATTGAAATTGATTATGGGAAAGAGAAAGGCTTAAAGAAAAATAAGATCACATTGATATGTCAAGCCCCATTGACAGCTATTTTGCAGAAATATATTAAACTTCCATAAGAAGCACTCAGTGATTTTGAGATGTTAAAATAGCTCGGAAAACAGGGTGAAAAAAATAGATTTTTTAAGTTCTAAGGCAGAGTTTTCCTTTAAAGCCTCAGATTTGTTAATGCCTTAGTACACTTAACATATAAACTACTCAGACAAGGACAGTGCCCCCTTTGCTAAAATTGCATATTAAAAACTTCCAGCTACTCTCTTTGAAACAGTCCAGTTCTCTCCTCCTTTCTAGAACTTCCTGTACTCTTGCTGTCTATGAGAAATCCTTTTCCAAACTTGATGCGTCATGCTGGAACTCTACCTGAACCTATTATGTTTGTAGATAACCTGTACTCATTCAAGAAGTCACTTCAGTCCCACTTGTTTGAGCAAAATATATGCATTTGCTGCTTAAAACTGGTTAAACATTCCCCAAGTCACCACCTCTCTTGCTCTACATACCTTTATTCTGTTTTCATCTGTACTCTTTGTACCCCTCCCTTCCCCTTTATTTTAAAATTTTGGAGTCTCTCCCTCACTACTTCTCCATTATCTCTGTTTTTGTAAGAGGAAGGAATAACACAGCTCTGACAAGATGGTTTTAGTATATGTGCTGCCAAAGCAAGCACAAGCTATCACTGCCAAGACTTGAACCCAGGACCCAGTGCACTATAGTCAGAGCAACACACCACTATGCAAAATCAGCTGTAAGTACTTTACATTTAGAAAGTTACTGATTTTGTGCTTTTGCTTATGGTATTGCAAAAAACTCTCCTGTTTGTGTTGCTCTGAAGTATTTTTGGGCAGTTATTAGTATATGTCATTTAGACTAAATGCTGAATTTAAATAATTAAATGTTCCTTCTGTACTTAATGTGTTTTGTGAAGTCTGTTATTGTATTACCTCTTTTACTGCAATGTACTTCATTATTAAGTTATTGATGTATTTTGCTGACCACTTTGGCCCAGGTCTTGGCTGAAATGGGTCCTCAGACCAGTCCACTTACCCGGTTAACAAACTTTAAATAAATGAATAGATAAGCTGGGGAGTTTACTTTACACCTGTCATGTTACCCTCCCCCCAATTGTGGCCTTCATAGTTGTTTCTGGGGGGTATGCATGCAGTAGGGGCATGCAGCATGTCGCCTCTTCTCTGCAGCAGGCTAGCCATGCCCACTACCCTTCCTCTCCTTGGACAGTACCCCCCCTCTTATTTCTAGTCTCTAGGGTGAGGAACACTCATGCATCTGCCTACCCCACTGGGGTGGGCATGCCCATCTCTCTCCTGCTGCTACATCAGTCACCTGAAATACTAATTAAACCCAGGTTAGCTGGGATGTAATCAGTGCTTTATCCCTGTATGCCACTGGAGGGACCATATTGGACCTGTTTGTAGGCACTGGACAGGATCCAAGGAATGTTGTTCTTGTCTTTCTCATATTTCCTGTGACATATAGCTGGCAGTGGTGGAGTTCAGACCTCATCAGTTCCGAGCCATTCACTACACCCTTCAATAGATGGAGGAGCTCCAGTGGGAATCCAAGGAATATGCTGATACCCACCTAAGGTATTGTGCTTTCACGGGCCTGCCAGAGCCAAATGTTTTAACTGTTCTGCAGTCAAAAATATCCTTGAGGATGCTTTGATCAGTGCTTCCCTGGAGCTAAATTCCCTTCCTTCTTTTCCCAGGAAACCTGACCTGATCTAACGAGTCAAGAATTCCCCCAAGTTCCTCTATAAGAACCTGTTTCCTGATATAGCTGTGGTGTCCCTGGATTCCAGTATGGGACCCTTTTCAGCTTCATCCTGTAACCCCACTTTGAGTTACTGGGAGAGTAGGCTTTAGTGGTAGGAGGGGAGGGCTGGATGCTTAAACTTCATGGTGAAAAAAAAAAGCACTCATCTGCTACCCTAACATTCAAAGTCCTAAACTGACAGATCTGTGTGCTTAACTGTTAGCAGTCCCTGGTGGACATGAGATCCATGATATGCAGGAGATTACAGAAGAGGATATGAAGTGGGAGATGCTGAAATTGTGACTTATCTTACTAATTTGCAGTGCAGTGGATGCATCGTGCAAGGCAGCAGCAGGTGGGTCAGCTCCTCAAAGGTATGTCTGACGAAGGACATGATCTCTGCCATTTCATGTGAAGTTAGAGCCCCAATATCCTCCCCTGGAAAAGGAGCTCCTCTTGGCATACCCTTGTAAAAATGTCTTTAAAAGATTGGAAGAAAAAAGAAAGACCATATAAATGGTTATGCAGCTTTATCACTTACAGGCACATACATTCAACAGGAATTACCCCTCTAAATCCTAGCCTCTTTATCCTAAATAGGACAGTATCAGACTCAGCAAGGAAAAGATATCAAAATATAGAAAAAAAGATATCAAGCAAAGTCTGAAGAGAGGCCTGCAAGCCTTCGAGGTAGTGACCACCAGAGGAAAGAACTATGATTCAAACTAGAAGCCCCCCCCCAAAAAAAAATATTCCCACCATAACCCATTCCTGGATCATATTTCTCTATCTTCTGTGAGTGTAAGAGGATGTTAGACTATTTGTAAAGGACTGGAAAAACATTACCCAAGACCACTGTGGCTTGAATATCCTGACACAAGAATATAGACCACAGTTTTAGAGCAGATCTAAGTTTGGAGTTATTTCTCCAGAACCAAAAATATTGAGAAACCGAGTAACTCTGGGCACACCTCTTTTAAAGGCTGTGCTGGAAACTCTGAATTTTACTTAAGACTCTTTCAGGTACCTAGAAAAGTAGGCACTTGGAGACCTAGTTAGAACTTTCAAGACTATAATTTTTTTTGATTACTCCAAAATTCATAATGCTGACATAGTCAACGTGCTTCAGTTGTCGCCTCCGATTTTAATTTTATTGGTCATCCTGCCTCTGAATAAAGCTTGCGCACACATTCCCATTGCTAGGGTTCCCACTGAAGATTCCAACAATGCAAAGTAGGAGGAGATATTTCTAGTTCACATCCTTGTACATTGGCCTGTCTGCTGCACCCAGGACCTTTACAAAGTGCCTGGTGCCAGTGCAGCATATTGCAGCACAAGGGGCATACACATCTACTCCTATGGAGAAAACTTCCTGATTCAAGCAGACTCCTTGAAAGAGGTTAAGGAACCTGACTTCTTCCCCACCCTTCCAATGTCAAACATGACCTCATCCAAGAAAATATTGTTTCTGAAGGCAGTGTAAGACACAGGACTGCCGAGGGGCCTTACTCCCAGAGCACTAGATGTTCTGTTTGGCCCTCTTTGTCCTACCCTGAAGAAGGATATGACCACAGCAATGGACTTTGGGTTTTTGGGATACATGGCATCATACAATTTTCATTGTTACACTATCATGGTTAGACACAAGAGTGTTGAAGTGGTCTCTCAGCAATGGTTGATGCCAGCATTCCTAGACAATGGAAGTCTCCATTCCTATTCTGTTGTGTATAAGGAAAGAATTGTCATGATGGTCAGTACAGGTACAGCTCAACTTAAGGGTACTGAGGAACGCAATATGGACTTCTCAAACTTAGCTCTGGGAGGACCCTATTGGTTCTTTAAAAGTCCAGGGCATGTGGGGAATTAATTTTTTTTTGTTCGTGGTTCTACATGGGAAATTAATTTGAGAAGGTAACACACAAGTGTGAAATAAACAATTGCTGTTATCTTAGCTTAAACTCATTCAGGTGGATTTAGGGACAGGAGATGCTCCAAATAGGGTCATATGTAAATATTAGGCAATCAGCCTGCAGACTATTACATGCCTATTCAGTGACCGAAGGTGAGAAATAAACAGTGCTCCTTGTGTTTGTGAGGTAAATTCTTTAACCATTATGCCAGTACTCAATCCCAAAATCTTTTCAGAGAGTGTTGCAATTATGCAGTTTATTAACAAGCAACGGTCCCTGTCCTACACACTTGCTGTGTAACGGAACTTCACTCTAGTTCATCTTCTCTGATACTTGGACAGGTACACAACTTAGAGATATGCCAAAGATTCTCCTTTTCTCCATCTCTTTTGGAGTAGAGGGATGAAACCCTGACTACTACCCAGGCAACCAGGGTTCAATTTGCTGCTTGGGAGACTGAAGGAAACAGCAGGGAGGGGATGGTCATTACTCTCCCAGGGTGGGTGTGTGGAACCTATAGGCGTTTACTGTGTCAATCCCTGATAGAGGCTAGGAAAGGTAAATTTGCAGGTGTGCCTAAGAGGGGAACGGAGTGGAGACTTGGCTAAGCTGCTGTGGAGACTTGAGCGATAATGCTGCATGCTTCCATTGCATTCATTTCCCCACAGGCATACCATTAGGTCCGCAAGGGGGTGGGAGTGGATTGGTCTTAAGTAAAAAGCCCCATCCCCAATGGAAGCACAAACTTACTCAAGCCCCTGGATGCCTAGCTCCATGACCAGCCTCAGCAACACCGGATTGGAAAGTCTGGGATGTGGTGCAAGGTGACAGCTGGTAAACCTGGAGTGGGCAGGTACTGGGGTGCTGAGCTCTTAACATGGATGAAGGAGGAGGAACACAACAAAACAAAAATTGATTCTTCTTTTCTCCTGGGAGAGAAGGGCAGTTATTTAACTGGTAGGTTATGTTCAAGTGGTTTGCCAGCAGTCAGGCAGCAGTCCACCACCTTTGTTGAATGAGTTGACTGGAGCCTATTCCACCAGTGAAGTGGCTGTCTCAGATATTTGCTTTCGCACCTATTTCTGTTCCTTGTTTACTTGTTAATAGTGCAGGCACCAATTCTTTATTGTTTTTCTGATTTGCAGGAAGGTGCTCTGTAGTGGCTAGGGATTAAAATCTTGTCTGGGAGATGAGTGCTGTTATTGGTGCATTACACGATGATGTGGTTCATTAGCCTATGCTTCCATTCTTGAAATCTTATGAAAGCATTGGTGAAATCTATTGAGTGGAAAGGATTAAACCAGCGGTGAAACTTTTCATGGGGTTTTCTCTTATAAATTGACTGGTAGGGTAAGACTGTAGCTGTTTTAGTACCCACATTGTGATCTTTTCAGTTTGAAGAATTGAACATTTTATATTGACTGAAGCAAAGTTAGAATTGGCTGCATTAACTTTTGACAGTATACAAGACTTGGAATTTTTTGCTTAGTTCTTATGTTTTCTGTAGGAAATGAGTTTGAATTGTATCAAGTAATGCACAAGACCTGAGTGAGTGGTTTTACTAAAAATTGTCACTATCTACAGGTATGGCAGGAGGAAAATACCGTTCTTTTTTAATCCACATCAAAGCTGTGAATGACCGGAGTTCTGAAGATGCTTCAAATGGTGGTATTAGGCAGGTTGTAAGGATGCCATCTTCAAAACCTCAAGGCAATAAGGGCCAGTCTCTTGCATCTCTGCTTGCAAAGGTTGCAGCAGGCAAGGTATGTATATGTGGAGAATATATATTACCATGAAGGTGAATTTTGGGATTAAGTGATGTTATTGATCAGACGTAACAGGTAATGCATTGCAGAAACTTCCAGAAAGTTTAGTAAATTTAAAAGGTATCAAAGTTACAAGTATATGGATATGTTATAATAATTTGAGGTCTTTCTTCAAGATGCTCTTGCAGCAATTAAAATGTTTGGTCTTGCTTTTGTATGTTCTTCTGATGTCCATCTCAGACAGTTTATACCAGTACTTAGGTTTACATCAATGTAAATGAAGCACTCTCTCTGTCTTTAGTATTAGTTTTCCAGTACCCAGAACTGTAGCTAAGTTATCTGGTGTCCTGTACATTTCCTGAAACTGGCATCGTCCTCAACCATGTTGAAGACCAAAAAAAGTTGTTCTACATTCCTAGCACTGTAGCACACTATTTGCTCTAACTGTCAAATGCAGCTTGCCTGCAGTTATTTTCACATTCGTCCACCAAGAACTTCTGTCATAACTACAACTGCAGTAATGGCATTCATTTGAAAATCTGTGTTGACCTTATGGCTTCATAAATCAGCACTGGAAGAGCAGTTGCATACTAGTAGCACCTGCCAGTTGTGCCCTATACAGCTTGCACTGAGGGCAGCTATCTCCTTTACCTCACCTTAGTTACGACTTTGCTTGGCTTGAGCTTGACGGTCTGTTACTTGACTCTGACCTCTTGTTTTTGTTTCTTAATCAAGTAGTAGAATATGATTTTCACCAGTTTATACTTCTAAATTAGATGACTGCATAATGTTGCTAAAATCAGTGATGTTACATTGTGGGTACACCAGACACAGAGTTCTGTGCCTTTTGCGTGTTTACAATAGTAGAACAGTAGCAGCGTGGATAAAGGCAGGTCCATCACAAAAACAGTAATTCCAAAAATAAGAGAGACTGACCAACACAGCTAAAACAATAAAACTTTAATGCAAGGTAAGCACTTTTACACCCAAAGAGGCGCTTCATCAGACCAAAGTATAAAATTCAATTCAGTCAGTGAAAAAGATCACATGATTTTAGTGTCTTTAAAGGCATGATATAATTTAAACCTGAACGTTTGTCAGCTTGTAGCTTAGTTATCCATTTCATTTCAGCACATTCAGTAGTATTAACAAAATCACCTCCCCCTCAGATCTTTATACATTAGTTGCAGTACCATAAGCTTAAATACATGCATATTCCCTCATAAATTAAAATGTTTCGCAAGGGCACTAGTGGTCTTACCCTTACATCTATCATTTGAATGCTCAAACCAGCATTGAAATCACTTGATCTTGCAGTCAAAACATTAAAACTTGAATTGTACTTGCAGCTATGTTATTCTGGACTATCTCAGCAAGACCCATCTGTTTGCTTGTTTGTCAGTAACCCCTTTATTCAGCACTGACAGACAAGTTCTAGGAAGCAATAGTGTACTTAGTGGCACTATCACTGATATCCTCCCCTAGCAGATTGTTTTCTACATGTGAATGCCCTAACATCCCCACCTCAGGGTGACCATGCCTTTGTTGACGGGTGATGCAGGAAGACCCCACAAGGGTTTATTAACGACAGTTTTTATCACTTCATCACAGACTCTAACAAAGATCATGTTCTTTAAAGTAGATGTCATCATCCAGCATCTCTTGGGGCTGTCCGTATACTAATGGGTTGTGTATAAACCCAGCATCATTACAGTCAGTGACACACACACACACACACACACACACACACACACACACACACACACACAAAAAACTGCTATGGTTATCGGCATCTATAGTAATGTTTGTAAGGATAGTGTTCGGCTGTCTACTTCTGTTAAGGAATATAAGTAATCTTCAGAATTCCCATTGTCAGAAAATCACAAGTGAAAGACGAGGAAATTATGCCTTTCTGCTTCTCTAATTCTGGCAGGAAAAGACAACATGTTTGATCTTCTGAGTTTGGGGAGAAAGTTTGCTGCAAGTTATTGCTTAGAAAAAGATCCATTTTGTCCTTTCCAAAATATTTTTGATGTTGAATAAAAAGGGGCTGGGTTTTTGACCGCCTCCTTAACAGATCCTAAGTGTTGTCTAGACAGAAGATGATTGATGGCATTTTTTCATTTCCATCTCCATGGTAGCACAATACATCTTTAAGGAGCTAATTTGTCGTCTTAAGATTATGTACTATGGCCATATGAACCATCACTTATTGTATCTGAAGAGAGTGATTGACAGTCCAGAATGCAATAAGGGAAGCCAGTTGTTGTAGCTGGCTTTGAGATGTGAACACCTGTGTATGATTGTCTGAAAAAAGTGTTTTCTTTTCCGAGAGGTAATTCCAATCAGTCTTATCAACTGGCAGTAATACTTGTGTTTTTCTAATTTTGTTAATGTGCCTGTTTCTGTTATGTTCTTAACTTACGCTTATGTCACTAATAGTATTATGTTAATCTCCATGCCAGCAATACTTAAGTGGCTGTTGCTTACTGCATTTACTTGGAGCTCTACAAAAGCAGATGTTCCTCATCACTTTGCAGTGGTTTTAACTTAATTGTAGCACTGAATTTATGGTGTTTATTACCTAGATTAAGCTGGTTAAGTGTGCAAGAGATGCTTCTTATTGAACAAGTAAAGCAGAATGCTGTTTTACTTCCAGTTTAGAAATTTTTTTTTTCATTTTCAGATACTTTGAGGTCCATTCAGTGACTCTTATGTGCCAGTACTGAGGTGTTTCACTTCTCATTAGTGCAGGTGTTGGCAGACATAAATGAGTTGACTCACGAGAGTGTTGTATGTCTTGCAGGGAGCTAAAAAGTCATAGTTAAAGTGATTTGCCAATGTTCAAAAGCATACCTTAACACCACAGCATGCAGTGCATAAACGGCCAAACAGTACTTTTCCCCCATCTTGGAATATTTCTGTCATTTCCTTCATATGTAAAATTAATTTTAAAATGTTACATTTCTTTGCACTGATGCCCCTAAGGAAAAACAAATTAATTTTAAAATGTTACATTTCTTTGCACTGATGCCCCTAAGGAAAAACAGGAAAGTTTAACCTCAGTGACTTTAGCATAGGTTAATATCTGTTGCATCCATAGACTTTAATGGGCATGCCACTACGTGTGCGTGAACTTGCACCATTCAAATCTTTGGACATGCCAAATGTTAACCTTTAGTAATGTCACAACTGGAGAAACTACATTTTTGAGGCTGTGGTTTAATAAAACATTTATTAATTATTTTATTACAAAATGGACCAAAAAGTAAAGAAAGGCAAGCAGGAAAATAAATAGCAGCACTTGACTCATCAAATACCACAGTGTACATATACCAGTTTGCATAATAACTAAGGTCTTCACCTCCCATGCACAAGGTGCAAGGTTTGATCCTGACCTCCATCCAGTACCTGTTTGGAGTTTGCATGTTCTCCCTGTGGGGTTCCTCCACCTCCGAAAAAGCATACTGAATATTTCTATCTCAAACTCACCCAAGAATGGAGCTGTGGGCAGCAGCACAGACTGTAGATAGTACCCTGTAGAGAGAATAGTTATATAGACTAACCCTTTTGGGTATCTACTGTGGTGCACCATATTCTCATGATAGAAGAATACAGATCGCAGACTGTGCTGTGACAAGACTAGCCACCTGACTATGTTTAAAAAAAAAAAAAAAAAAAAAGTGATCTAGGTGATTCCGTCGTGTTGACAAATATTCCAAATGGGCATCTGTATTTGCTGGTGATGAGTGGGTTGAGGACTCTGTCTACTCTGACCTAAGCCAGGTACGTGAGAGGGTTATATGTGCCCTTGTTGGCAAGTATGTACCCCACCGTAAAGCTCAGCAGCCCTGGGTCAGTAAGCTACTGGCCGACACCCAGCTTCTGTTACCTGGGATAGCTCTGTTGAGCAGAAGTTGGATGTAAAACCCATTAACCTGCCAAACATGAACCAAGAATTGCTACACTAAATCTAGGCTTACTAACAGGACAGTACATAGAAGTGGATGATACGATGATGGGGAGAAAGCTGAACATCCTGTGTATCCAGGATACAAGATGGAAGGGCAGTGTAGCAAAGTGACTTGGCTTGGGATCCAGAATCTACTACGCAGTAGGAGAACAGGCTAGAAACAGCGTGGGAATTGTATTGAGGAAGAGGCTTATAGTGGTTTAATTTCTCCAAGTCTTTTGGGTTTCTAATACCATGATGAGAAGGGACATCATTTGTAAGTCAAAGTATAGTTAAAATTCATGAAATTTAGTATTGTTTCAGTCTTTGATGTTAGCCAAAAGTGCTCTTTGCAGCACCAGCAGTATGCCCAGAATCGACTGTCTGCAGTTCATGTGGAGTTACACGTGTTGGTAGCTTGTCTAAGTATGACTGTGATTTTTTTTAATGAGACACATTGCTCCTACTACTAATGGAACTGTCTGTGTATCCTTCCATGTTACCGTCATTTCTGCCTGCAAATCCTGGTATTTTATGACTTTGCCTCTCTCTCTCTCTCTCTCTGTCTCCCTACATTAAGATACTGAAATGACTGGGTGCAGCAATTTCAATGATCAATGCTACCTTTGTCTTCTTTTCATGGGCTAATATCTCTGGTTTTCTGGCTTCAGCTTTTTGAACTGTTGGTAATGATCGCATGTGATAACTTCATCATTTTCTATAATGCTTTGTGACTCATTCTTCAGTGCTTCTCAGGTACTTCAGTTTTGTAATGTTTGCACAGTCCTCAATGCAACAGCCTTGCCACATTATTATGCCTTTCAGCTCTGTCATTAAAGTATCACTTTCAGCAACAAGATGTGTGACCTTTTCCAGTTTTTTTTTTTTTTTTTTTTTTTATATATATATATATATATAGAGAACCTGCATTCACCTGTTTCTCCCACATGTTCAGTGGACTTTGTAAACCATCATGTATGCAGTCCACTGTCCTGGTCCGCCAATATTAACCTTTCTTCTTGTGGTTTAAATTCACCTCTCCTTAACTATTCCTGTGTCAGATTCAGATTGACATGAGGTTTTTCCAGGAGTTTTCAGTACTTGCAACTATATTTAGGCCTTTTCCATGAATCTTGCCTTCTCATTAGAAGACAGTGAGGGATGTCATCAGAGTTAGTAATGCACTGGAGTCTGACTGCCAAGATTCTAAGGGTGGGGGGAGTATTCAAAATGTCAGTCTGTGCTACACAGCAGTGGTTGTGATAATGAGGAAAAGAGTGCATTCAGACAGCAGTTACAAGACCTGCTAGATGAAACAGGACAAGAATGTGCTGATAATGGGTAACCTGAATACACATATTAGGACAGACAGAACAAGTTATGAAGATTTCCTAGGTCCACGTGGGTGTAACAACAGGAATAAAGAATGCAAGGGCATTCTAGAATTCTGTCTACTCAAATGTTTTTTTTTGTAGCCAGCACTTCAGAAAAAGAAGCAGAACAAGATTGCATACAAGAGTGGGCAACATACAGCTCGGGTAGACTTCCTCCTAGCAAGGAGAGGGCACTGGGGTAGAATCAGCAATTGTAAAGTTATCCCGATTGAAACAGGTGACCAACAGCATAAGCCACTGGTAGCCACAATCATCTGCAAGCAGTGATCAGAGAAGGCTGTAAGATCAACAGAGACCAGGCTGAAGACTTGGAAGTTGACTGGAGAGAAAGCACAACAGGTCAGGGAATTACTCAGGGCTCCAGAACCTGAAGAATAAGAGGAAATAGGTGGAGTTGAAGAAGAATGGTAGTGCCTTAAAACGGCATGTGTGAGGACTACAGAAAAGATATGCACCCTAATGAGGTATGTAAATAAGGTATATAAGGAAAATTGGTGGTGTGATGCAGAAGTCTAGGAAGTCATCCAAAGAAAGAAGTGCAGGAAAAAGTGGGAGATAGAAAAGATATGCCAGTCTAGTAAGGGAATATTGGTTGGCTAACAAAGAGGCTAAGAGAGAAGTTGTAGTAGCAAAGAGCAATGCATCAGAGGCACTCTACCAGCTTCTGGAAAGTGACTCCGTAGATAGCACAAAGAAACTATATTGGGTTGCAAGTAAAGACAGAAAGATAAAGAAGATAGGCAGCCTTCCTAAGGGATGCTAGCAATAACCTGCTCCCCAGTCTACAGGATATCAACAGCAGATGGAAAGAGTACTTCCAGCAGCCTCTGAATGAAACAAACCCAACAGAAGCTGTACTGCCCCAGACACAGTCTACTGTGAGAGAAGAGAGGGAACCTACTATAGAAGAAGTAAGAACTTCACTAAGGAAAATGAAGTCAGGGAAAGCAGCAGGCTCAGATGAGGTCACAGCAGATAGAATAAAGATGTTGGGTGAGATGGGGAGAAATGGCCTCTGAGGGTACTTATAGAAGTATGGAAAGAAAGGTGCATCACAGATGACTGGAGAATAAGCATACTAGTGTTAAAGAACAAGGGGAACATTCACAACTTGGGGCAGTACAGAGGTATCAAACTTATGTTGCGTTGTATGAAAGTTCTGGAGAAGGGTGATGGATGAACAGAGTAGTAGAAAGTAAGATGTGAGATGAGCAGTTCGGAGTCAAGTCAGGATGCAGCACAACTGACCAAATGTTTGCTGTGAGACAGATACTTAAGAAGAAGCTAGAAATGAGGTCAAAGTCCATGTGGACATTCCTAGACTTGGAGAAAACATATAGCAACTTCCCAAGAAATCTGACTTGGGTAGTCCTGCAGTGGTTTGTAGTCCCAGAAACATTGTTAGAATTAGTGCAAGCTGTATACAAATACCCAGTTGTTCAAGTACAGTGTTCAGACTCTGAGGGGTTCCCTGTGGGAGTGGGCAAGCATCAGGGTTCAGCTCTGACCCCACTCCTGATCATGCTGGTGATGAACTACTTTATCAAACAGGTTAGAGGAGACATCAACAAAGTTGCTGTATTCAGATGCTGTAACATTGCAGGCAGACTCTGAGCAAGAACTTAAGCCAAGGATAGGGGAATGCAATGCAATTGAAGGCATATGGGATGAAGCTGAGTACAGATCAGACAGTTATAATATTAGCAGATGGAATCAGAAGAAATTGAGATAGATGAGGAAAATAGTGGAAAGGTTGACAGCTTCAGGTATCTGGGAGAGGTGGTTTAGGGGAAGGGAAGTCTGAATGAGAAGGTCAAAGCTAGAATCAGATGGGCTGCAACCAACTGGCACAGAGTATCAGGTGTAGTGTATGACAGAAGAATGCTGAAGCTGAAAAGTAAGGTGTACAAAACAGTGGTGTGACCAGTACTACTGTGTGATGCAGGAACTTGGGCAGTAAAGGCAGAGGAGGAAGCTACAGGTGGTGGAGATGAAATGCCTGAGACAGGTGATATGACACACAGTGGTTCAGGCAAAGAAATGAAGGTATAAGAGCATAAGCTAAAGTAAGCTTCAGTTGCAGAAAAGGTCAACGTGAACAGATTACGGTGGTTCAGGCACATGTGCAGAAAAATAGAAGACAATCTTATGAAGATGGTTTGGGGCAGACAGGAAGAAGGCAAAAGGAAACAAGGGTGTCCAGCAAAGAGCTGGATGCATTGTGTGAGAGAAGACCTGCAACAGTCGGGCACGACTGTAGAAGAAGGTAGGAGAGTGGCATTGAATAGAGAGAGAGATGGCAACAGTTAACATGACACCCTGACCCCATGTAGAAAATGGAAAAAAGGGGGTTATGATGATGTGTACATAGCATCATCAACAAATCACTTAAAATACTTAAGTAAGCAGCTGTGGGAGAAATCATCTTATGGGATTTCTTTTTTTTTTCAGATGAGAGTAAAACTTGAATTTCTTTCTGGCTTTAATTTAAGCTGTCAGTTCTTTCTTTTAAAGACAGTGAAATAGGAGATGCTTTGTTGTCAGGCTGTTGCTTATTTCCCTTTTTTTTATTTTATTTATTTATTTATTTTGAGTTGGAGATATTGTTGTGATATTACATGTTTAAACTTCTCTTGACATATTTATGTAGTTATTCTGGAAGGTTTTATCTCCGTCAAGAACCTGTGCTGAGATAAACTCTGTACTCTGATTTTGTGTGTGTATGTCTGTGTCTGAAAACTGAGTTTTGAAGCCAGAAGTTGTCGTCTTGTTCATGCTTGGCTCCCTGGATGCAAGTCCATGTTTGTGAAGGATGGCTAAGCATAGTAAAGTGAAAAGATGCAAGTCTGAAGGCAAAAAATGGTAAGTTATTTTGCATATTCAGGTAGTTAGAAAAAATGAAGTTTATAGAGTAATGAAAGCAAACTTGTCAATGATTGAGGATTGTTGGTATGTTTTAGTATTTCAGGTTTTCTTGTAAATGTTGACAGGCAGGCTTCTGTTTAATGTACGGTACTGCCTCCCCACCCCAGATGTTTAGTGATACTGAGTCTGATGCATGTTGGTATTCTAATGAAGAGAGACGGTTCCCATTTTGATGTGAGCATTTCTGCTGTCCTGTGACATACAAACATTTTAATGGGGTTCTTAGTGGTTAAGGAAGTTCTCATTTGATCTAGTTTATAACTCATTTACTTTTCAGCATATCTTTCAACTGCTCTGCACTTCGCAGAACACTCTGTTTTTTAGTTTCTGAAAGTTCTATCTGCTCTATTGTTTTGATTTGACTTGGTACAGGTCCAATTTCTGCTCTTTCAGATGCTCAGTAGTAACTGAGCCAGTGTGAGATTGACTTCTTCGATGTCATTAAGGTGAATGGGAATAGCAGTAGATATTGATAGATGTTCATCATTAGATCACTGATGCAATAGGTTAAGCTAAAGGGGATGTCCTGCTGGTAGTTTCCAAAGCTTTGGAACACCTTTCACACACTAGCCATTGTAAATTCAGTGTTTAAAAAGCCAAACTTCTCCAAGACTTCTTGCCATCAAAGTTCACTCTTCCCTGCAATCTTTGAGCAATCAACGTTCAGATAGTGCTTCACTAAGTCTGGTTAGATAAGTATCCCATTGGGGAATACCTTCTTCTACTACATATTTTGTGAAGAAAACTTGTTCTTTTCTGTCAGAAATATTTGCTAAAAGCTACAACTGGTATTTTTATTGATTGTCAGAAAAAAACAATTACCTCGGATCTGACATGTTTGACATAGTTTTCTGTTGGAAATATCTCTCAAATAATTTTTGTGAGAAAAAGTTTTGCCTTTTGGTCAAAACATTATTAGGAGCTTGGACTTGTGGTTTTGGAGGTTGTCATTAAAATGTTTATCTCAAAACTAACTCTAAGCTCTGCCACACATTCAGACACCTTTTTGGTAAACAGTCCTGGTTCCTTTATTTATCATGTTTTATGATGAAAGGTGTTGCTTTTCTGTCAAAAAATCATGGTTAGTGATTGGGGCTAGTGTGCTTGGTTGTTGTCACTAAAACGTTTTATTTCAAACCAAACCTTTTCTGTCAGGAGGTAAGACTGACTCTTCAAAGCTTCACTGGCTGCATGTCAGACTTATTTTTCAGTCGACAAATTCTGCTGGATCCCTGTGTTTTCTCCCTTGTTTATAGTTTTTTTTATGAGGAAAAGTGTTACTTTTCTGTCAGAGTGTTGCTAGGGACTGGGGCTAGTGTATTTGGTTGACTCTAAAAGTTTTACCTCAGACCTTAACTTCTCTGCCAGGAAGTAAGACTGACTCTTCAAAGTTTTGCTAACCACTGGTCAGGCACCTTTTGCAGCAAGGCCATGGACCTGGGTACTGGTAACCCAATTTTTCTCTTCCAGTAGCAAGACGAGAGAAGTTATCTGAAGGGGCACTGGTCTTGGCACTGGTTTCCCACCTCGCTTCAGTCACTGATGGCTGACTGTGCTGTGGCCATTTATTGTTCCTTGGACTGCTCATCACTTTCTCTTGGTACATCTGGTACAGCTTCTTGGGAAGCCACTAAGGACCAGGAGGCAGGAGCATCCTCTGAGGCTGTTTGGCTGTCCTTGTCGGGTTAAGAGAGAAGCACACTTGCCAGCACCAGGAAAAAGACTGTATGATGCTCCTTTGCTAAGCTGCTCTGTGGATCTTCTTTCTTAGGGAAGAGACCATCCTTCAAGCATCTTTTTTATTTTTTCTGAGAGGTCTCCTTGAAGAAAGCAAACATGGTTAGACAGTTATCTTCTCGGAAAGCAGATAGAAGATTGTAGGTGCCTTGCTAAATGTTTATTTAAAACTTTTCAGTCATTACATGCTGAACCTTCACCTCATTAAAGGGGAAAAGATGTTCCTCTCAGATTCTGATCCTCAGCATGAGGGACAGGATTTAGACTTAGATTGTGTTAAGTCCCACTCTCGGTTTAATTTCTCTAAGTCTTTTGGGTTTCTAATACCATGACTGGAATGGACCCCATTACTAAGTCATTTGGTCTTGATAAATATGCAAAAGCATCCTTTAAAGCAGGAAAGCTGGAGCACCAAGAAAATGTCAGTCTGGGAGAGGAATGTCATCTAAAGGAACTTTAGCAAGAGGACTGTATAAGTATTTGGGAATTGATGAAGGATCGACAGTAAAACATGAACAAGTGCAATAAAACTTACTAAGGAATATTTTAGAAGTCTAAAATTAATTCTGAAAACAGCCTTGACATATAGTAACAAGGTCCAAGCTATAAACCAGTTTGCTCTTCCTGTTATATCTTTACAGTTTTCGGGTGATTGGCCCCAAAAGGTACTGGATCAGTTAGACAAGAAAACCGAAAAATGCTTCATGCTTATTAAATGATTTATAAAAATTAGTGTATACTAAGATTATTTATTCCTCATTTTGAAGGAGGTATAGGCCTCCTTGAAATTGATTACATGCATAGATCTGCAGTCATAGGAGTGCATATATATCTTCTGACCTCACAAGTTCCAAGCACTGTGAAAAGGTCCAGGGTCTCTGGCATATTCATCGGAGATTAGACCATATCAACACCAAGGAGATGTGAGCTCTCCTTTTAACTCTTCAGGCCTTTTACACCCTCTTTCTTCCCAAGACCCCCAAAGTTTTACAAACAATACCACAATGACGTTCGTATGTCAACAAGCAAGGGTGGGGGACACTGTTCTACTTCCTGTGCAGGCTTGCTCTTCAGGTCTGGGATCTTGCTGTCTAGTATCAATTGATTGTTCGAGATGTCTACATTCCTTTAGAGCAGAATATGGTGGCAGACTCTCAGCAGGTCCAGCACACAGGCTCACAAATCGATATTTCACAGAGATTTTTATGGACATTTTCATCTGAGGTATTCATCGGGTAGATCTTTTTGTCTTCCCTCTGAACAGACAGCTGCCCCTCTTCTGTTCCAGAGTCCCAAGTCCTCTGGCTTGGAAGGTGGATGCCTTATCTTTTCCCTAGAAGAGGGTGTTTCTGTACATCTTCCCTCCCCTTCCTCTTCTCTGCTTCCGAAGGTCCTTCACAAGCTCAGGCAGTACCCCCCTAAGTTCTTGCTGTTGACTCCCTTTTGGCCCAGACAACATTGCTTCCCTTTCTTTTAAACCTGGCCAAGGGCAATCACCACAAGTTACCCACCAGGTGGACCTTCTCACACAAGACAAGGGGTCTCTTGTCCAGCCTCACTTGTCATCTCTTCATCTGATGCTGTGGGTGATAGGGTTTTGATCCCTCTTGGGCACCTCTTTTCTGAGGGCATGCTTTGGGTCCTGCAGGAGGCCAGGATACCCACTACTGGGAAATATTTGTCCAAATGGAAGAGATTTTATGTCTGATGGCTCTCATAACCAGGATCCTTCTTAATTGAGATTCCACATGTTCTGTTATATTCATGTGGTGTGCTCCATACTGGGTTGGCATATTCTTCAGTTAAAGCTCACTTATCAGCAGTTTCTGCTTGTCTGCCTTTTGCTTCTCCTTTGGCATCTAGGTTTGAGGTTAAACAATTTCTTAAAGGTGTCCTCCATATCAGGCTCCTAGGAAGCCTATTCCACCTTCCTGGACTTCAGTTTTATTCTTGGAAAATTGACTTAGGCTCCTTTTGAGCCTGCTGCCTCAGCTTCCATGCAGCATTGTACTTGCACGGGGAGCATGTATGTGATATACCATGCCTGGCTTTGGTATACTGGCTGGGCATTGGGCTGTCCTTGGTAGGAGATCCCTTAAGTAAGGAAAACTGCAACAGTGAAGAGAGGGACATCTGTTATGGTAAGAATTTACCCAAGTGTACTTTATTGGTCTACAATTTTTAAGATGGCTTATAGGTTCACTCTTAAGGAGGAGTATAGTTTTTGCTGTTAACCAGGTTAATGTCTGTTCAGGAAGCAGATATAAATATTTTTTACTCGGGGTTAAATCTTCGTGTAAAGATGTTAATGTGTTTAGCCCAAAGTTAGGTACTGCATCTGGGGCTGGGGTTCCCCAGTTAGGAGATTTTCTCAATTTTGTTTCAATTTCTCTGTCCATTACTTTATCCTGTTTCATAGCCTGTACATTTGAATTTCTTTCTCTTTTTATATCTTCTATCCATTCAGCATCTATGTTACATTCCAAAGGGTCTTCAGAAATATTTCTCCAAAATGTGTCTATTTCTTCTTTTTTTGGTAGTATTTCTATTCCTTTTGCCATATTTCCCAATTCTCTATAAAACTTTTGGGTCATAAGTCAATTTCTTATTTTGCAGTTTTCCTTTATATTACTTAGCTGCACATCTTCAAAAATGTTGTACCTGTGCTATCTTTAGTTTATTATTTGCAGATGTACGATAGATCCTGGTCTGTTCTGAAACTGTGTGTTGCTTTTATCATGTCTATTTATTAAGTGTTTTTGTTGATCTGTTCCCTCTTCTGTACTCTAACAGTGACACTTCTTGTCTTAATTACTTTATAGTTTTTTTCCATTTGATATTTCCATGATGACATTTGATTTCTTCCCTTCCTTTCCCTTATTGCCTTGTTTTTTCTGTGGTAAGACTGTATGTTATTAATTTAGCTGCACAGTAGTAGATCTTATTTACTTCTATTGTATTGTATGAATTTTTGTGATTAGCCTTGCTTACTGTGTTCCTTTGTTTTATCAAACTTCTAACATTTATGGATCTTACTGACTTTCTGTGATCTATTTCTTTCATTGATCTTAATATGTCTGTTCATCTCTATTATATCAATCAATTGTTCCCTTAGATTATTTTATTCTAAACTTAGGGCACATTCTTTGTTCTTCATTTAGGCATGTTTTAGAAAGGTCCAGAACATTTTCCTCTGACATATTCTCTTCAGCTTTGTCATGTGTCATTCATTGCTCTTTCAGATGGGATCTCACTGGCTTTTCTATCCACGGCATTGACTGCATCAGAGTTGCCACTCATTCTTGCTCATTCCCTTGCTGTACAACTTCAACTGAACTTTTTTACTGGTTTCTTGCTGAAGGCTTCAAAGTATTTTCATATGTCAGCTGATCAGATGCTTCCCATTCCACCAGTTTCTCCTTAATTTGGAGACTCATTGTTATATCATGCCGTAATGTTACTACAGTTGGATTTTCTACACTAAATTCATTGTGCAGGTATTTCACAACTTCTGCTTCTATTTAACTTCTACTTTACTGAACTTGCATTCTTTGTCCCCCTTTGTAGTCTTATTTCTTTGTTATGTGAAATTGTCCATACCTGGGTGCCTTTGCCTGTATGTCTCTTCAAATCTCTTTGGAGATGCTTTTTGTATTAATTAGATTGGCTTTCTCCTTTAAATAAATATTGCACCACATCAGATATCTCTTTCTTTCCCATGTCCATGTTTCTTTTTTATATCTTTCAAAAGTCTGAATTTTGTTTTTCATATTTTTGTACTTCCTCTGTCACTTTTTCCTAATGGCCCAAGATGTATTGGTCTATATAATATTTTTCATAAATCTGTTGTATTAATGAACACAAATTTGCATTTGAAGCTTTTGACAATTTTACTTGTGCAGTTATTTTTCTTTCTTCTCATTTCTCTCTCAGTCTTTTTGTGAATCTTCTAACTGGAAATTCTGGGCTTCTTGCATATTAGTAACAGTACATAATTTCTTTCTTGTCCTCAGTAGTCCACTCTTTTCATCTTTATGGCTGTTATTTTGGCCTGAAGTTTTGTGTTTTTTGTGCACTACTACTACTATCTACAAAAGGGGGACTATATCTTCCCAGTATAGGCGATCGGATTCTTAGGAAAGTTATTCTTCAGATTCCCTTCCTGAAGATTAGTATTTTCTAATACTCTCGCCAGAATGAATGATTTATTTCAGCACGAACAAAAGAAATACCAGAGTTCTAGTAAAGATGATATAACTTCTTACAGTTGGATTTTCCTCAACCTGCAGCTGATCATCTCGTGTTTTCAGACTTGCAGGCTGTTTTCTTTGCAGCCAGCAGGTTTGTGACATACAGCTACCTGATCCCAGAAATTGTTAAATTATGTTTCTCGCAACAGTTCCACAAGTTCCTTTTATCCCCCTAATATCAGGTCAGATTCTGTAGTAATTTTTCTGTCAAAATCAGCTTCTCCCAAACCTATATCAGCTGTCCTTATTCTTTCTGACAAGCTAGGAGAAGCTTTGTTAGGTTGAGAAGAAAGTTTATACTACTACCACTTTTGCCTTCAGAATATTGTCAAGGTCACATACCTTGGTTTCTGCTGGCTTCCTTTGACAGTATAAGTTAACTGCCCTTCTTCGGAATCTATGGCATTTCTAAATTCATTAGTGTCCTCTGTGTTGTAGGTAACCAGACATTTTCTAAAATGTGCTCATGACACAGGGAATGCTGTTTCTAGAGCATCTTCCACTGAATGAGTGATGAGATTTGCCTGGTTACGTTCCCAGAATTTATCAGGATTTTAGAGCTTTGATCTTGAATACTATCCCATATCAAAGGGTGTTTTAGTCCTTCCTCTTTTGATGTCCTTAAAAGGTTGGAGAAAAAGGAAAAATCTAATTCAGGGGTAACACAGATTTTTTTCAACCTTCCTGCCAAAATGTAATATAAACTTTTCTTCCAGTTTAGATTCCATTTTCAGGAAACCAGATGAGCTTTTCTAGCAAGGCAGAGGCAAACAAAGCTTCAGAAAGCAATGGCAGGGAGGTTCAAAGTAGAAAGGGAGGGTCCATGCAAAACCAAGGACTGTTTAAGAAAATAGATTGACTGTGTTACCCTTCACATGCTTTTTAAATACCAGCCTGGCAATTCTGTAAAGCTTTCCCAAGTAGAAGTCTTTACCTTCCTCTGTGACACCAGTTAATTTTAAATACTTGGGTTCTGAGAATCATTCAGAAAGGTTGCAACTAATAGTGAGATTCAATTGCCCTTTTTCAAGGGATTCCTCTTCATCCAACCAATTAAACCTCTTTGACCTTTCCTATTCTAGATCAGATGCTGTATCAAGTGGTTGTAGAGCCTGATCCTCCAGGACTAAGAGGATTTTCTGCAAGGATCTTTCTGGTGCCAACCAAAGAAGGGTGCAACCTGGAGACCTGTCCTAGACCTTTTTTTCCAGACTTTGTATTACATTTCAATTCTCAAAGAAGTCAGACACTTTTTACTTTGTATATCTGGTTGGCATTTTCCATTTTTTTATTTTGCCCTTTGTTTGTCAGCAAATCTGAGTGTTTACCAAATACTTGACTTCTCTAATAGCCAGTGGAAGGTTGCAGGACATTCACATTTTTCACTTAAACAGCAACTTTCAGATGTTTGAAAAATGTTCTTTACTACTCGTTTTGGGACTTGAATTTTCCTTTCTTTGTTTGGCCAACTTTTTAGTTTGATTCACAGCCAACACCCTTAGACTGCTTACGTCACTTAATCCTGCACCTGGCCCCTTGCCCCCTGGCACCACTCCTTCTCTCAGGAGATTGGTTAGCTGCCCTTTCATCTGATCCATCACAGTTTCCATCCCTTTATCTAGCTCTCTCTTGCATTGAATTCACCTCCTGGAACCTGATGAGAGGAAGAATCCAGACAAAAGTGCCCTCATTAACTGCTAGACCCAGGAAGAGGCTTGATAGCGAAGACCCCATATTTTACCATCTGGAACCTGAAGAGACAAAGAATCTGAACAGAAGAGCCATCGTTAGCTGCTGTACCCAGGGAAGAGGCTTTATTTGTTAAGACTGCACACCATAGATCCTCACTGAGTCCAGGGCACTTTTCCTCATCACTGTGCATAACTCTCAACCAACAGGTATATATGATGTCCTTCTATTCCTATGTTGCAGTATTGTAGTAGTGGGATTTTCTGCCCTCAGGTGACTTGTACGTCGGCTCCTATACAAAAGTTTCAGCTTGGCTGTTGCAGTGTGCATGGGACGTCACACCAGGGGTCTTAAATGTGACATCTGCACTCACAATCCTCAGAACATTTTAGCCGCAGATGACCTTCGCATCGTACAATCGCTTCTTCACAGACGTTGCATCTTAAAAGATAAGTAACCCGTTGGGTTTCTGATTTTCTTATTTTTGCCGATTGTTATTGCTTAGACTTGGTTGTTGTAGCCTTTTAGCTGATGTCAGGTAAAAAGGGAAAGTGCCAGTGCGGGCGCTAGATACCCCATAAAGATGCCCATGATAGGTGTGTTTTTTTGCTTAGGCTGGGAACGCAATTACTCCTGCGCAATTTGTCAATCCTTTGTGCCTAAGACTCTGCGCAGCACTTTAAACCTCTACCTTGAAAACCAGCACCTTAAGCGGTTAGCCCTTAGAATGGATCCTGCATCAGAGGCCACACCCAAACCTCCACTCAAGAAGGTTGTTTCCTAGACCTTCCTCGCCTGCCTCTCCGCTTACCGATGCACTGCCAATTGCTGAACTAGGGGTTGAGGCGTGCTAGGCGGATCCATCGACTGCAACAACCTCCCTTGACGAAGCCATTGAGCAGCCGACGACCGGCAGTTCCTTGGAGCTTATCCAGACAATGACTTCTGATGAGGTTGAGGGGGAACCAGTTTCGGGGGTACCTCCGACCAGGATCCATACTTCGGATTTGTTAGCCTCCAAACCCGATGACAGGCCACTCCCTGCTTCCACCCCAGCCAAAAAGAAGCAGAAAACTAAACATACTTCCTCTTCTATGGAAGTAACACCAGACTGGCAGGCCTTCACCTCTTCCCTCATGCAGGTCTTTATGGCTCTCAGGCCTTCAGCCACACCCCCCTACTCTGCCTCTTTTGAGCCCTAGGCCTCCTTCTGCCTCCTCCCTCCCACCCATGATCCCTAAGTCAGGGAGGAAGAGCATGATTCTTCCACAGAAGAGTCCATTTCATATGTGTTCCAGATTGCCTCCCCCCTAGGAATATTACTGTCCTGATTAGGAATCTGTGGAAGGTGATTCTCCTGAGGATATTACGTTTGGTGAGACCATCACCAAGATGAAGGATTACTTTAAATGGGATACATCCCAAATGACTGACACCCAAAAAGGTACTTTGAGCTGCTGCAAGTAGAATCACTCTCCCCTTTGGCAGTCCCCCCGGTTCTACCTGCTTACGTTGATGCCTTCAACTCAGCTTCTATGGCCCCAGATTCCCACTCTCCAGCCCTCAAGCATCCTGACCACTTTTATAAAGTACCAGAGGACCAGAAATTCCTGGTTAAGCCACCCTTGGTGGAGCCAACTGTGATTGCCACCACTGCAGATAAGCAATCTAGACTGCTGCCTTCTGCCTCCCTCCTACCCACCGATAAAGATAGCAAATATATGGATAGAATAGGAAAGAAGGTATATACTACTTCCACTTTGGCCTTCAGGGCCATACATTATCAAACCCATATGACCAAGTACTTACTAGGCTTGGTTTCTCAAGCCTCCTCCATGCTGGCATCTTTGCCTGACAATCCCATTAAGACTGACATTACATCCAAGCTCGCCTTGCCCCAACAGGTAGCCAGACACTCCCATCAGATGCAGCTACGATGCTGCAGAAGCATCTGCCTCTGTTCTCAGGCGGTACTGTTGACTAAGACTTCAGAACCTCCCAGAGGATTTAACGTCCAAGATCCTGGATGTACCACTGGACAACAATGTCCTTTTTGGTAAACAGTCTGCAGACCTTTTCAAAAATCTGCAGGAAAAAAGTAAAGAACTACAGGACATAAAGCACCTTCTGGTTTTACCCCTTCCTAAGTATTATAGGAACCACTCTGCTAAAGCTACATTTGTGAGGTGTAATCCTCAGGCTGCTACCTCCTCTTCTGGATCTAGAAAAGGGACCAGAAGACCCACCACCTCCAGACCTTCTGCTCCACCTCATCAGCCCAGACAATCCTTTCAGGAGAGAGGAAGCCCCAGTAATGAGTGACTGCTTTGCCCACTTTCCCCTCTTGGCCCGCCTTTCCCACTTTCTTTCCCTTTGGCAATCCATCACCACAGACCAATGGATGTTATCCCTTATCCATAAAGGGTACTTCTTGTCCTGGAAAGTACCCCCCCCCCAGGAAAGGCATTAAATTCCCTCCCAAAAACCAAACCCACCTCATGCCATAAGTTCTGGCAGACCTTCTAAAGCTAGGCACCATAGAACCTGTCCCCTCAGGACAAGAAGGGAAGGGGTTCTACTCCCATGTTTTCCTGGTCCCCAAAAAAGATGGGCCCTGGAGACCCATTTTGGACCTGTCCTGCCTAAATCTTCACCTTAATGCACCCTCTTTCAAAATGCTTTTTCTCCCCACTCTGCTGCCCCTAATTCCAGCCAAAGCTTTCATGGCCACCATAGATCTAAAAGAGGACTACCTGCACATACCCATCAGGACCTCTCACAGACAATTCCTATATTTCTCTGGACCTTCCTCTCACTTTCAATTTACTGCCTTGCCCTTTGGTTTACCCCCCCCGAGTCTTTACAGGGTGCCTAGCCCCAGCAGTTGCCTTTTGCAGAAACCAAAGAATCCAGATTTACCCTTATCTGGATGACATCCTGATTCTGGCCGAGTCCAGAGATACTCTCTCAAGGCATCTACACTTCACCATGTTACTTCTGCAGAATCTAGGGTTCACCAACAACCTGTGAAAATCCTCCCTGGTCCCAGGTCCAGGACAAGATCTTCCTAGGCTGTAGAATCAGAACAGACAGTATGAAGGCCTTTCTCCCACAGGACAAGGTTCTTTCTCGGACTTCCCACTTTCAGGAAACCCTAATATCCCAGAAGGTGACAACAAGACAATTCCTACGTCTCCTGGGTTTAATGGCAGCTACCATCCCCATGCTACCACTGGCAAGAATGCACATGTGCAAGCTTCAGTGGTATCTCAAGCATCTGGGCCCAACATCTTCATCCCTTAGAGCAGGTCATTCCCCTCTTTCCCTGTCTAAAGGCAGAAATCAGCTGTTTGATCCAGCAAGTCCAACTAAACCCAGGAATCCCTCTACAACCACCCACCCCAACCCAAACAATGCATACAGATGCCTCAGATTCAGGTTGGGGAGCAACCCTGGCTTCCTACAGGATTCAGCAAAAGTCACATCCCTCTGTACAGGCCAAGTACATCATTATCAGGGAAATGACAGCAGTCGTCTTGGCGCTGAAAACCTTTCTTCCCCTTCTGGTTCCAGGCGTGTTCCTGATAGTGACTGACAACACCACGGTTATGTGGTACCTCAACAAACAGGGTGGAACAAAGGCCTATCAGCTGTGCAGACTAACCCTTCTGATATGGGATCTAGCCTGTCGCCACAACTTAGTCCTGCAGGTGGCCTACATCCCCTCACAAGACAACCACCAAGCAGATCTCTTGAGCAGGACCTCCTCCCCTCAGCACGAATGGATGATGAACAGAGAGGTCTTAGTGGACATAGTCCACCGGTGGGGTATTCCACAAATAGACCTGTTTGCCTCCTCCCAGAACAGGCAACTGCAGACCTTCTGCTCAAAAGCCTACTCCCCTCTAGCATGGAGAGTGGATGCTTTCAGCATCTTTTGGGAGGGGAAGTTCCTTTATGCCTTCCCCCCCCATTCCCACTGATTCAGAAAGTACTCCTGAAAATACTGGAGGACAAACCAAAAATCTTGTGACTCCCAACTGGCCAAGGCAGCACTGGTTCCCCCTCCTTCACAAGCTAGCCAAGGGCAATCACTTCGTTACCCTACAAGGTGGACCTACTGACACAAGACAAAGGAACTCTTTTACACCCACACTTGCAGATGTTGTCCCTGACTTTGTGGTTGATAAACTTTTAATCCCTTTCAGACACCACTACTCAGAGGATGTGCTTTCTGTCCTAAGGGAGGCAAGGAAACCTGCTACCAGAAAATCTTACTTAGCTAAGTGGGAAAGATTTACTAAATGGTATCTGCATAAGGGAAGGGACCCTTGCTCTGCTGAGGTCCCCCTGGTTCTGTCCTACGTGTGTCAGTTGATTAAAGGTGGACTGTATTATTCTTCAATCAAAGTACACTTTTCTGCTATACCACCCTGCCTGCCCCTCGACCCCCCCCCCCTTGCTATCTAGGCTCGAAGTAAAGCTCTTCCTTAAAGGGGTCTTACACATGAGACCACGAAAGAAACCTATCCCTCCACCCTGGGACCTGAACTACATCTTAGAGAAGCTAACCCCGCACCCTTTTGAACCAGATGTGTACATGGAAGATCGTCCTGCTGGTGGCTATCACCTCAGCCAGAAGGGTGTCAGAATTGCAGGCCTTAATGGCCTGCCCCCCTCCACAGTCTTTCACAAAGGCAAGGTAACCCTGCGAACCAACCCCTCTTTTATGCCCAAGGTAGTCAGTGACCTGTCTCTTAAACAATCTGTCCAGTTACCCACCTTCTTTCCCTCCCCCTCTACCAAAGGGGAGAAAATTCTGCACTCCTTGGACGTGCACAGCCAGTTAAGATTCTACCTGGACAAAACTAAAACCATTAGGAAAAATGACCAGCTCTTTGTCTCCTTTCACCTAGAGCCCTGGGCAAAGCATTCTCCAAGCAAACCATCGCATGCTGGATTAGGAAAACTATTTGCATCTGTCACTCCCTCCATAGAAAGGTCCCTCCAGTGGGTGTAAAGACCCATTCCACTAGGGCAGTGGCCACCTCCAGGGCCTTCATGAAAGGTCTAGATACAGCATCCATTTTGGAAGCAGCCACATGGGCCACTATTCACACTTTCACCAAGCATTACAAGCTGGACCAAATTTCTAGAGCCAGAGCAGGATTCGCCAGGGCAATCCTCCATGGTCTTGTTGAATCCTCTTCAAATACCACCACCCTCTCATCTGCATAAACTATGGTACACTCCCACTACTAGAATTCTGTAACATAGGAATAGAGGGACATAGAATAGTTGTGTAAAATCTTACCATAACCATAGATGTCCTTCTCTTCCATGTTGCAGTATTCCCTCCCACCCACCAGTCCCCTCAGCTCTTTTCCTTTACCTGTCCTATCCACTGTACAGTAGGTCTCCAGGTCATGCACCTGAAAACCACTGGCATTCCTCTTGTGGGGCCCTTTTTCCTCTGCCTGCTGGCCTTTGAGTTCTGAGGATTGTGTGTGCAGACAACACATTTAAGGCCCCTGATTTATGGCCTACGTGTGGCATACCACGCACACTGCAACAGCCAAGCTGAAGCTTTTGTATATGAGCCGACGTTCGAGTCACCTGAGGGCAGAAAATCCCACCACTAGAATACTGCAACATGGAAGAGAAGGACATCTGTGGTTATGGTAAGATTTTGCACAACTATTCTTTCTGTCCACTCAGCCTACATGTAACAGAATTACTCTAATTTGCAGTACAGTGAAAATAGGGATCCTGGGGCTCCATTTCACACTGCTGTATTTTTTACACTATAGGCGCTGTTCGCCTGTGCTCAAAGAAGATCTGTGCTACTTGTTTTTGTAAAGGTTTTGTGTAGTTTGCAGTTCCCCCACTTGGTGGTTTTTACTCATTCAGCACAAAAAAAAACCTGTACAGAAAGGTCTGATGTACCAAATTGTACTTATTTTCCTCCTACATGGAGCTTCCATGATCTCTCTGAAAACAACTGCTGTGACTTATTTCCACTGTCGGCTATTTGTCTTGATATGTGTATTTTCCAAAAAATGAGAGTCACCTAATGTGGCTCTAAATGACTACCTCCCCTTATATAAAAAGGTCTTTTTTCTTTAGGAAGAAGAATATGGACTGGTCACATAAATCATAAGTCATGTATATCATATCAGCCTCTTAAAAGGAAGCACTGTAATCATGTTTGCCAAACAAGAGATAGTAGTCTTTCATAATGTATTTCAGGAAATAAGAGCCCAGTAAGAGTGGGCACAGCCTCTCCTATTACATGTGATACAAGCTGGTTAATAAGTCTGTCAGTAGTCTCATAAAAGCAGGCATTCTCGACTATCAAACTGTAAACCACCCTATTAGATTGGCCTGATGATGCTCAGATGAAAGTGTTTCCTTGAATGTAGTTCTGTAGTGGTTCATGGTGTGTTATCATGCTTGAGTTCTCCTTATTTATGTTTGCTAAAGTTGAATATAAACGTGTTTTCTAAGAATTGGGTTGTACAGGCTGCTGAGCTGGTAAACCCTCACAGGTCTTTCAGGAATATTCAAATAAGAGACTGACATCTGAACTTTTGAGTTTGGCTCACTGTTTTTTTCCATCTCCCAGATGTTCTTCCACTCAGGTCCTCTGACACTTTGCACCATTTTCTGTAACAATCTTTAAATAACTGACCTGTTGAATCAGAATAAGAGCATTCATCCATCTACCTGCTTAACTGAATAAACTTTCTGAAACTTCAGTAAGGCATCTTTATTCCTCCTGTAGGGAAGGCTTCAGGAAGACTTCCTAGGTGATTTTATCTGGACCAATCCCGTATACTGTGTCATTAGTCCTGTCACTGTCTGGGTCACAGATGGGGTACCAGTCCTGACTTGTGCATTCTGGATTACCTTTGTTTTTTTTTTTTTTCTGGTGTTAGACTGGGACAAAAGTAAAAGAACAAATGTCAAGAGGCATATATCACACAGCTGAGAGTCTTGTAGAAGAAACCAAAGCACATGGATAATGCTTGCACAGACTCTACAAAGTAGAAATCACAACCAATAACTCAACCAGAGAATTGAGCACTGTTCAATTGTCATCACTGCTCAGTTTGATACACTGCCAGTGAACGGCTGCTATCACACACATCCTGCCCAGGCTGCCGCAGACAGCCACTTTTACTGAATGCAATGCTGATGTTTAATTGTGATAGTAAGTAAAAAAATAAATATGGCTATTTTTAGGGTCTATATCACATCAGCGAATGCTAAAAATAGCAAACGCTGATACTTCGAACTTCAAAGTCCGAAAGCTGAAAAATGCGAAGGAACGGATCAACACATTTTTTTCTAAGGGAAAAAAATTTGCTGATTCAAAAATAAAAAAAAAGGGAGGGGGTATACAGTCAGAATTAACTGGGAGGCTTTGCCCCCACACCCCCCCCAACTTAAATATACCAACTCCGACATCGCACCATACTGGAGAAAACAGCAAAGCCCGGAGAGGTCCCAGCAAATGTTTTCCCTGGGAAAAAAATTCACTGATCTGTTCCTTCGCTGTTTTCAGCTTTCGGACTTTGAAGTTCAGTACATCAGCATTAGCTATTTTTAGCGTTTGCCAATGTGATATAGACCCCTATTTTAGATACACAGGAATTTATCATCTCAGCTCACTTTTGGAATACAGTGTGCAGTCCTCACCAACACCACCACATGTGTCTCAATATCTTATCTCAAGAATAAAGGAGGAAGACAAAAAAGATGGTTAACAAATTACCAAAATAACTTTGTTTGTTCCATGGTATATCCAATGCTGTGGACATTTTTTGTACCCTTCTCCTGACTGATACCTTTCAACAATGAGATCCCTTTTGGTGCTTTCTAAGTTCTCTGTGAACCATGGCTTTTCCTGTATCAGGGAACTGAGTAAATGTTAGGAAAATCCTACTAGGACAGCTGAACTTTATTTGGGGTTAATCGGAGTCTCTCTAATTGATGGCAGGTGTGTACCCAAGAAGACAGAATGCTGTAATTAAATCAAAAGGTGCTTCAACAAAGTATTAGTTTAAGGGGGTGTGCACACTTATGCAACCAGCTTAGTGTGGATAAAAGGAACACTGAATTTATTGCTTTCACAGATTAAGCGCTTTTGTCCACACAAAGTCTGGACTTCTTCAGAATAAAGACACAGCAAAAACTCATAGACTAAAAAGAGCTAAAAAGACACACCCCCATGTTCCCAATTGATAATTAAAGCTATATACATTAAACTAAAACAATTATGCAGCTCACAAGGTGATACAAGCAGTTGTAGTTGATGCAAAACAATGCAAAAAAAAAGAAAAAAAACATGAACACTAATTAATAATGACGTGTCAACTATAATGCTAGCATCAATTTCAACTTTAAATAACTTGAGATAGAAATTACATCATTTAGTCCTGGATGTCGCCCTGCATTAACTCTGAGTTGCCACTTTAACTCAATAAATTCTAAGGCGGTGTCAATGGGTCCTCCCCCTCCAGGGTCCTGGGCCAACCCTTCTATAATAATGAATTTAAAGGAATGTATGGGGTACATTTTGATATGTCTAAAAAGGGCATTTCGTTCATCCTTCTTTTTAATATCATAACCATGTTTGGTAAACACGATATCTGAAATGCTTAATAGTCTTACCTATATAAAAACAGGTACAGTTATTACAGACTGCGGCATATACCACCCCCTTACTGTCACAGTTAAATTTCTTTTGTAACTTAATCTTTCCATATCCATGTATAAAAAACTCTGCACCCTCCAACATCACCTTGCATTGGGTGCAGTGTCCACATTTACTCATTTTACCTTTATTCAAACTCCCCAAACTCCTTTCAATCATAGATTTTAATCAAGCCTCTTTCTTGTACACTGTTTGACCTTTCACCTAATTTACTGACAACCTCCGGGTCATGTTTGAAAATAGACCAAAATTTTCAATGACAAATTTAATTTCCCTGAAATGTCCATTATACGGCAAAACCAAAGCTTTGTTGTAACCAACATTACCTTTGTCTTGTACATCTTGACTGACTGTTAGTGTACTGGTGAAAAAAACCCACCCTGTCTCTTTCTCTTCACTTCATCAAATATTTTGTTTATGAAATCTTGGGGGTAACCTCTTCTGTAGAACATGTCAAATAGTTTGGTACATTCAAGCAAAAACTGGACTTCTTCACTCACCATCCTGGCAAGTCTCACACATTGCCCTTTAACAATAGATTTTTTTCTGATGGCTGGGATTCCAGCTCTGGAAATGCAAATTGTACATGTTGGACTCAAATCTCTTGTCAGCCATATTCTCAGTCAGAGTTACATCCAAGAAATTAACTTGCTCTGAATCCACAGTTGTAGTGAAATTGGAGAAATGTGTCCAGCCTGTCAACTGAATCAACCCAAATAATTATGATGTCATCTATAAAGCATCTGTACAGACACCAACAATCCTTAAATTCTGACTTGAATAACAAATTGGTTTCTCAAAAAGCCATGATTACATTGGCAAAAGCTTGTGTGCGTGCAGCGCCCATGGCAACACCATTAGTCTGTCTGAATAATTGCCCTTCAAAACTGATGAAATTATTCCTGAGGACAATTTCCATGAGTGAACTCAAGGTAATACTTTTGTCGTTCCCTATCTCAGTATGTAAGGCCAGATATTCATAAAACCAATCAACACCTCTTTCATGTGGGATGGTAGTGTACAAGTTCTTGACATCAATACACACAAACACCAAATCGTTGTTGTATAGCCCATCGGTCACCCCATTCAGAAAATCCCAAGAGCCCTTCAGTAATGGGGAGTAATCAATAAAAATGCTGTTTTAACGCTTGATCAATATACTTGGCAATAAAAAATGTCTTTGATCCCTTAGCATCAATAATGGGTCTCAAAGGAGGTTCAGTCAAAGATTTGTGAATCTTTGGGAGACCAAAAATCGTGGGAGTCCTGGGATGTTGCACTTTCCTGTATTCTAAGTCACTAAAGGTGATTTGATCATTAAGAAACAAGTCTTCTAAGGCCAAATCGACCCTGTGAATGGCCACATTCATTTCATTTAAATAAATTTCCTCATAGTCGGCTGACAATAATAATGAAAGGATTTTATTAATGTGGTCATCCTTACTCATGACTACAAGGCCACCTCCCTTATCCGGTTTCATTATCTGCAGAGAGGTGTCTGACCTGATGTCCTTAAGTAATGTGGCTTCATCACTAGAAAAATTGAAGTGCATGGGAATAGGACATCTAACTATCTTCCTGATTTCTTCATCACATAAAGCTTCAAAAATGGCAAGTATGGGATGTAAAGAAGGGTTGTAGGTACTGGTTCTCCTGTTATTCTGATACAGTACACTGTCTACACCTGAATTACCAAATAGAAGGCCAAAATTCAATTTCCTAGAGAACAATTTAAATTGTAATAAAATCTGATGTATTGTACATTATTTTCTTACTGTTTTTACTTGTATTTTTATATTGTATTAACTACTATGTTGGAGCTTTTCTCCTCGGGCCTCTACTGAAAAAGGATATGTATCCAGCTAGACTAGCCCGGTTAACAAATGTAAAATAAATAAATAAATAAAATAAATAAATAATGTTGATTAGAACAAAGCTTTGGTTTTGCAGTATAATGGACATTTCAGGGAAATTAAATTTGTCATTGAAAAATTTTGGTCTATTTTCAAACATGACCCGGCGGTTGCCAGTAAATTAGGTGAAAGGCCAAACATAGTATACAAGAAAGAGGCTTGATTAACAACTATGATTGAAAGGAGTTTGGGGAGTTCGAATAAAGGTAAAATGGGTAAATGTGGACAGTGCACCCATTGCAAGGTGATGTTGGAGGATGCAGAGTTTTTTTATACATGGATATGGAATGATTAAGTTAAAAAATAAATTTAATTGTGACAGTAAGGGGGTGGTATATGCCGCAGTCTGTAATAACTGTACCTGTTTTTATATAGGTAAGACTATTAAGCATTTCAGATATCGTGTTTACCAAACATGGTTGTGATATTAAAAAGAAGGATGAACGAAATGCCCTTTTTAGACGTATTAAAATGTACCCCACACATTCCTTTAAATTCATTATTATAGAAGGGGTTGGCCCAGGACCCTGGAGGGGGAGGACCCATTGACACCACCTTAGAATTTATTGAGTTAAAGTGGCAACTCAGAGTTAATGCAGGGTGACATCCAGGACTAAATGATGTCATTTCTATCTCAAGTTATTTTAAAGATGAAAACGATGCTAGCATTATAGTTGACATGTCATTATTAATTAGTGTTCATGTTTTTTCATTTTTTTGCATTGTTTTGCATTTTTAACTACAACTGCTTGTATCATCTTGTGAGTTCAGAATTGTTTTAGTTTAATGTATATAGCTTTAATTATCAATTGGGAACATGGGTGTGTCTTTTTAGCTCTTTTTAGTCCTTGAGTGTTTGCTGTGTCTTTATTCTGAGTAAGTCCAGACATTGTGCGGACGAAAGCGCTTAATCTGTAAAAGCAATAATTTCAGTGTTCCTTTTACCCCCAGTGGTCGTGTTTTTGCTTCTGTTGGTGCCGTTTTTATAGTGGTTTGTGCAACCAGCTTAGTGTATGTTATTTATTTATTTATTTATTTATTTTATATTTTTTCTCCTAACAGATTTGTTTTTCATTTGAATTGTACAGGTTTTAGATCACATTAAAGGTGGGAAAAGTTTTGAAATGATTTATAATGGTCTCATTTTTTTATATCACAAAAACCTGGCATTTTAACAGGGGTGTGAACACTTTATATATCCACTGTACACCCTCTGCCACTGGCGCACACAGTATGTGACCGTAAGTTATAGCCCTTTGTATGACTGACTGTATTCTTCAGGGGTTTGCATCAAATGAATGAATAAATACTTAAATAGCTGACACACAGGGATTTATCTTTGTTTGCTCACTGTTTCACTGTTGTTGGAATGTAGTGTGTAAGACCCCCCCCCCCAAAAAAAAAATCTCATCTTATCTCAAGAATAGAGAAAGCTAAAAATGTTGATCAAAGGACTAAAATCAAGAATGGTTGTTACCTTTGTATGCTTCGAAACTTCATAAGATAAAATGCTTAACATCAGCATGCTTTTCTCGAAGGGTATCAAGTCTGAATGTTTGTTATTCTCACTGCTGTTGAAGCCTATTGCTATACGGGTTGTTTCCTGGGCAGGTAACAACCCATATAACCAAAAAAGCTACTGCAGCAGTGAGGAGTTCGAACATCTACTGTTTGTGTGATTGCAACTTGCACCACTGTACTTTCTGTCAGAATCCAAGTCTCCCATTCTCCTTTCTGCTGCCTCTTTATTTTGTCACAATAGATGATTCAGATCTTGAGTATGGAATGGTTTCAAAAGGATTAAAGTTCAAGGCATGTGGAACAAACAGCACAGACAAAAAGCAAATAAATTTCACATTTCAAAGGGATGATGGCAGTAATTGCTTTGAAAGCCCTAAATCATTATTGGTGTTCAGGACCTCTGAAAATTTTCACAAACAACACTACAGTGATGTGGTGCATCAACAAATTGGGGAAAGCTAGATCTTTACCCCCCTTTGCAGACTTTCTGTGATATCATAGGAGGTTGCAGTTCAGTTCAACTTTGACTCATCAGGCTTCATACAGTCTGTCAGAGCAAAACATGGTAACAGACAAGCTATGGAGAACCAGTACAGTCCCTTACAAATAGAAACTTCACCATGGGATCTTCCAAAAATTGGTCCAGTTGTGGGGAACACCTCAGATAGATCTGTTTACCTCCTCACAGAACTGACAACTGAAGACTTTCTGCTACAGGATTATTTACAAACAGGCCTGAAACGTTGATGCTGTCTCATTCCCATGGATGGGAATGTTCCTGTAAGCTTTTCCTCCATTTCTGCTGATAGCCAGGACTTTCCAAAGATTTGGTGATGACACCCTTTTGGCCCAGGCAACAGTGGTTCTCTCGTCTTTAGAAACTGGCCAGGGCCAGTTATGGCAGGCTTCACCACAGGCTGGATTTACTCACCCGAGGTAGGGCTTATTTGGTAGACCCCATCCTGAAAACTCTTCAATTGATAACCTGGATGATAGAATTTTGATAGCTTTTAGGCAGACTTTTTCTGAGGACATGCAGTAGGCAATGAAGGATGCTAAAAAATTGTTACTAGGAATCGTATAGTGTAAGTGAAAAAGATTTTGTAATCGTTGCCTTTCCAAGAACCGGGACCTTCTGTATGTTACTGTCCTCTGACCTTTCTTTCTCCTCAGTCAAGGTTCATTTGTCAGCCATTTTTACTTGTCTGCATTTGGTATATTGGACCGTGTCAGGTCAAAGAAGATATTTTCAGAGAATGCAAAAAGAACGAATACCATTCCCCGAAACTACTTTTATCAGTGGTGGAGTTAGCCTTTTTCTCCACTGTTGTGCAACCTCTGAGCTGATATAAATAAAATTTGGGGATATACCCCCTACATAGGTGGGGTGCAGAGAGAATTGATCCTGCAAAAACATTTCTAATATTCTTCAGTGTTTGTTTCGGCAATTTTTTCAATCTTTTTGTGTTTGCTGAAACTACCTGTGGTGAGTCGACATGAATCTTGAATCACCCCCTTTCTAACCATCTTCAAGTCCAGCAATTTTTGAAAGTGGTTTTACTGTTCTGCCCACCTAGGAAGCAGGTGTTTCTCTCATGGGATCATAACTCTGTGTTTGAAAAGCTTAACGCTTTTCATTTTGAAACAGCTCATCAGGCTGAATTAAGTTTCTTAACATGAAAAACTGTTTTACTTATTGATCTGACTACAGCTAGGAGAGTGTCTGAGTTAGAAGCACTTATAGTGTCAACCCTGTCTCATTTTCCACAAGAACATGTTTTTTTTTTGCGAACGAGTCCTTCTTTTATGCCCAAAATGGTCTCATAGTTTGCCTTGTGAAAGTCTGCTGATCTCCATCATTTTTCCTAATCCCAAGAACAAGGGAGAAAAAATGTTCATGCTCTGGATGTCTACAGGCAACTCCAGTACTACATAGACAAAACTCAGTCATTCTGGATAGCTAACCATATTCTGGAAAGGGGTGGATTGCATATGTTTTCTAGAGGCAGCAACATAGTTCTCTGTACATACTTTTGCAAAGCAATACAAATGAGATTCATTTTCCAGTTCTACAACAAACTTTTCTCTGCTCATTCTCTGGGTGCTTCTGGATTTTAATTAATTTCCTTCTCTCTTCTTAGTTTGAGCTATGGTAATCTATACAAGTAGCTTAGGCTACTACATCAGTGATCTAATGTTGAACATAGTACAGTTGTGTAAGTAAGCTTACCATAAGTGTATGTTCTAATAGATCATTTTACAGTAGTCATTTTCTCCCTCCATCTCCATTTTGCTATTTTTAAATATTGTCAGAGTGTGGCTATATTTGCCCTTGTATATATTGTTCTGATTACGTTTCCTAGCATTTTTCCTTTCAAGGCTGTTGCCTCCCTTTTTGGGGCAAGAAAGCTCTAAAGTTTTTAGCTGTCATTTTACAGGAGCTTCTCTTAAGCAGCTGACAGTTAACGCACATGGAGTGTGTCCCTAAGCTTTTGACAAACTGGTTGGTGGCAGGGGGTAGAAACAAAAAGGATTGGGGTAATGTAACAGCGATTTATTTGAACATGTACTGTTATAGTAAATTTACTTAAGTGTACTGCACTAAACATTAATCAGTGAACTGTGTGTTGTGGAAAATGAACCATAACTCATTCAAAAATAGAAGACTGAGGAGCTGAAGGCTATTCCTGATTTGTCTTTGAATAGAAGACTCCCAGCCATTCTCCTTTAGAGAAGCACTGATGAACGTGTCACAGAAGACACTGGTACAGGGAACAAAGCAAGTTCCATTTACTGGCGTATTAACCTACACAGTGGTGTTCATTGATAAACTTGTTAAAACTGCCATCAGAACTTTCTATAAGTGTCATCTGTGGGGCAGTCCTTTTTGAAGATATAGAAATCATCCTTGGTTCTTTTGAGGCTTTGTAGGGCTAAGACCATTGGTCATTTCCTCTCCCATCAGCTCCTACTAGCCACCTATCATCCACTGATGATGCTTGATGGGGAGAGTAAGCAAAGTCAGTAATGACAACTTACTTTGTTTTCATTAGCTTAATGTTTTTGTTTAAATGGTGCATTTTCTGGTATATTCTCCTATCCTGACCTTTGAAATTTGCATAAGCCATATGAAGAGAATCAAAGGAAGATGTTGGAATTGCCTTTGATACTGCCTTGAAGCTTACATCATCACATTCATAAATCCCATATGGGTTATGAAGGAGGGTAGTCTTTGCATGTATTGGCAAAAACTCTAGAGTGCCTTAGCTTGCTGCAGGAGTAGTCCTAGAAGATCCATATTTACAATGAGTAGTTCATGTAAGCTTACAGTACAAGGTACCCAGTTGCACAGTGTTTCGATATATCATAAATCCAAACCCAGTTACCTTAATGCATGGGATTTAGTAACCAGTGTGAGGTTGGTTTTAAATATGTGAAATTGTTTATACTTTAGCTGTAGAACTAAGTTACAGAATACACAACTGTCTGTTCAAATGATTTTAAATAAGTGTCTTTTTTGAAAATATTTGTAACCAGTGGTAGGATACTTGTGTGGTGATGGTAGTGTTCCATTTAAACAGGGTTTTTCACCACAGTGAAGGAAGCCAGTGAAATGGTGAAGCTTTTAATTTCTGTATTTGATATAGGAGAAGTTAACCACTTCTAAAACTGAGTCCAGCAGCTCATCAAGAAAGCCAGATAATCTCAGAGGCTGTGACTTGCTGCAGGAAGTTTCTGTAACTATTCGAAGATTTAAGAAGACCTGCATTTCTAAAGAAAGGTTAGTATGCATTAAACTAGATGTAGACCATTTTTTTCTGAGTCTGTGTTTAATCTCTTATAGTATTACAATTTTTTTCAAACATCTTTATTAAATTACATTTTAAATAATGACATAAAAAGTACACATATTAACTAAAAAGAAAATAAAACTGAAATGTTTCCATTGTTGTCATGCAATATCCATATGCGTTTTCTTTTAACAATTTTCACTCACATATATTACATAAATTACTCAATTCCTGTCTACCCTTAAGCCTCACTCCTCATAATCAGCATTAATCTGTATGCATTGCTTCCACAAATTCAGTTTATTTCTGTGTAATATGCTCCTTCCCTTTTCTAAAGATTCCACCTCCTGATTTCAGTCGGTTTGTCCAGGCACTGGAAGTCATTGGACTGGTCACCGTGATGCCTATTCTACCTGGCAATAATGTCCTCACTAACTCAAGCTCTTCCCCTAGCCCATAATCCCCTGCACTGCAGGGAGATTTCCTGATCTTGTTGCCACTATTGAAGTCGCAGCTTGAGCCGTTAGAGGGCAAATTTATTCTTTACAGTTCAGATAAGTAGCTTTATTTAGGGTAATTTTTTTTTACAAACCATTGCATTTAAATAGTACTGGGATAGTGTTTGAGCTTCTGTAGTGCTTTTCTGACTTTGCTTATTTTTTTCTACCTCGTCTTTCTTCATACTTACCCCAACCATTGGATCATAAGAGGTTATTAGGCTAATGGTCTTAGAGCCTTTTTCAGCATAGCCATTCATGGCCCCAGATTTCCCAATTATCAATGCAAATGGGCTAGAATGACTTTGGTATTTGCCTGTGACTTAGGGCATCTACAAACAGCTCCTGTCCATAAGTTATACAGGTGACAAGCCAGGGGTGAATTTGCAGTTTTCCGTTCACTGGTCCGAGTTGCGTTTGAATAGGCTTAGGGAAGAGCTCTGTATCATGTGAATGAGGCATCTGTTCCAGAGAATGGGTAATATCTGAGAGACATACCTGTCCCTCCCACATACTGTGTCGCAGATAGGTTTATATCCTTGGATTGAGTAATTCTACTGCTGTTTGTTTTGCAAATGTGTAGCAGACCCATCAGGGCTAGATCTGGAGAATGGCTTGTAGGTTAAGGCATAGATCATCCCTCTGTAGCCTGCAGAAGACTGAGTATAGGGACAGAGAGCTTTGAGGTGGTCCTCATAGGAAATATTATTTGCACCCTGTATTCTTTTGGTGAGGAACCACTTCAGATGTTGCAAATGCCTGGTCAGGTACTTGACAAAGGGTGAAGGGATGGATATTAATCTTTTATTAACCTGTTTTTTCCTGTTTGTCAGCTTAGCAACCTTTAGTCAGCAAGGTGTCTCTGCTACAATCTTGCTAGGTGTGTTTCTCAGCAAGTAGAGCATATTCCCTTCTCCTGGTCAGATTAATGACTGCTTTCATGTTGGTGCTGAATGCTTTAACAGTGTTGTGAAAAGTTTTTGGTAGTTCTCTGCTTGTTTAGACAAAGGAATCCTAAGCAAGGATTCAAAAAGTGTAAAAAGTTTAGCCACAAGATCCTGATAATCTGTGTCTTGTGTGCATGGGGTAACTCATTTGGACAGTTTCATTGCAATTTGCAGAAACTTCAGTTCTCATACTGTCTCAAGTAGGAGAAACAAACTGGTATTAAAAGAACTATTCTGCACTGAAGTAGTGACCCTACCCCTCAAGGCAGTTTGGCCAGACGACCAAAGAAAGGAGGACAGAAGAATTGTTTATCTTGGTGCTAGAGAAACTGACTCCATGTAAAGTGCCCAGAATTGCTTGTCCTTCTCCCAGTGTAGGGTTTTCAGTGACTGATTGGTGCCAAGGAGGACAAGTGGTTTCTCTTTTGACCAAGAACTCTCTGTACTCATGCTGTTGAGGCTGGTTTCTTTTTTTTTTTTTTTTTTTTTCTTTTTTTATTACTTCAGGTCCCTCAAAAGCAGTAGCGTAGCTAGGATGGGCTGAAGGGGACAACCACCCTGGGTGCAAAATGCTAGGGGGGCGTGATTGATAGATCCCAGTTGGTCTTCAGTGCATCACTAGCAATCAGAATGAATGTGCCAGTATTGCATTTGTAGTCAGAACTAAAGCACTTAATGTTCCATGTGTGGCATAAGCTCTAGCAACTGCTTGCTACAGTTTAATTAGGTACATTGCCATCTTGGCCCCCAACAGTCCATGCAGTGGGTTGAGAAGCTCCTTCTACTATCCTTATAGTTTTTCCTCCTCCAGACCATGTTCTGGCATGTGTAGCGATGGAATTTGTGCTGATACCTTCACATCTTTATAGCACAGACAAATGTTTTTCTTTATCTGTACCTATGCCCTAGGGACCAATTATGTTCATGTCTGGAGTTACTAGGTTCCAGGAGTTTGGCACCAAACTCTGTCTGCATCAGTATCAGCACCAGTGATGGTGCTAGTGTTGATGTTGGGTTGATCGGCCCCTTGGCACCAGAGATCGCCATTTTCACTAAGGCACCCGAGTCTTCAACTCTGGCTTCTGAAGTCTGGGTTGTTTTATCGGTATTAACTGTTGATATCGTCTCAAGCCCCTGTTGCTAAGGTGGATCTGAGTCAGACTCTTGAAACATGATGCACAGCATCTATGAATTCTTCCCAGACACGCCACCAAAGTTGTGGCTTTCAACCAGCCATCATGTGCTTGGTCCCTCAGGACAGGAAAACATGTAGATTTAGACTTTTGTCATCTGGTGTAGCCTCTTCCCAGGAAAGTTTGGACGACTTTCCTCCCAGCTCCCTCCAGAAAGACGGCATTTAAGAAGAAACATGAAATGATGGGTTCGGATCCGACTCTAGTATTACTAAAGCTCTTGGTAACCAAAAAGCTATCGAGCTTCTGCCTTGCGTATAATGCAGCAATGCTAAGTTACCCAAGATCTCATTTGCCGCTATTCTTGAAAGACGTGGTTGGCCTAGCTCTTGAGTTTTCACAGATAAGTGTTTATATTTTAAAATCTTTTTCTTTTTTTTTCTCATCCCTTACCCTCATACGAAATTGTATTTCTTCTGTTCTATCCGGTAGCTTTTCTTTCACTTTATCATACAGTATTTGTACTTCTTGAATTACTATCATTTGTAAGTTTTTCCTTCTACCTTTCTACACTTATGTAGCCTTTTATTACTACTGATGTTAGTTTTCTTTCCAAAAAAAAAAAAAAAAAAAAACAAACTGTTTTTACTTAACTTTTCATTTTTATAGTTGCTAGTTTAATGGTGGAAAAAAGCTCCGCTGGGGTTTGAAAAGAGTGTCAAGTGCGGGCACAAGCTACCGATGTCAGATGCCTATGCTGTGCGTTTTTTGCCTTGGCCATTACATCTGCAAAAGGATTGTTCGATCTACCATAGTTTCAATCCTAGGGCATTAGTAGAAAGAAAAAATAAACTTACATTAAAATTTTTTTAAAATTTTAAAAAATTAAAAAAAGTTTCCCCTTGTTTTG
>NC_056727.1:690479275-690566775 GCF_019279795.1 Protopterus annectens
ATAAAATAGATATGTTGCATAAGTGTGTGTATATATATATATATATATATATATATATATATATATATATATATATTTATGTGTATATATATTTAAATGTACAAACGTATATTCCTTTATTGCATGTTATGTAATTACTTCAGAAGTATGCATACTTAAAATTTGATCTGTGTTTATCTTTGTTCTTACTAGTTTTTTTTTTGGAACTATTCTGCGCAGGTCTCCGCTGAAAAAGGGCTTCTAAGAACCCAGACAGACTAACCCGGTTTACAAATGTAAAAATAAATAAATGTTTTATATATATATATATATAGATATATATATATATATATATATAGATATATAGATATATACACATACATATATTTAGATATATATTTGTGTGTGTATAGTATTCCTGGTGCTTATTACTTTTGTGTTTCTGGTTTTTCTATAAAATGTCAAGTGATCCTAAAGAGTCGAAACCTTCATGTTTCAGGAAGTGTGATAAGTGCAGTCGAAGATGTCTTTGACAGACGGGCACACCAGTTGCGTGTACTGCTTGGTTGCCTTTCACTTACAAGAATCCTACTTGTTTTGTCATGCCTTTGTCTCCATAGTTTTGTTGGAGCGTAAAAATAAACTAATTGTGAGAGGCTTTCTGAAAGTACCTTTTACAGAGGCTTTAGAAGGGATGCAGAGCACTAAATCTGCAGACAAATCCTCCTCTTGTTTTAGGTCAGAGAAGTTGGACAAAAGGCCTTCATCTTCGGCTTCGACTTCAGAGGCACCAGAATAAGTATCAAAAGAATTTGTCTTGGTTCGAAAAAGTCTCCCTCGTTGGCTCAAATTCTGGTGTTGGAGCCAATTTAGTTCCTGTTTAGGTGCCAGCCCTTGTGTTGGAGCTGGTATCTCGTAATTTGCGGTCTCCAATCCTTCAAAGAGCGAGATTTCCAACCACCTTCTCCCAACCCTTCATAAGCTTAGTGCGTGGTGATGAGACTACTTCGGACGCCGACGCTAGCAAAAATTCTGTCGACTCTGACCAAAAGATATCTGGAGCCGAGAAAGACCACTTCCCCTTCTTAGTTTCCTCCTCTGATGTGACCTGGGGTTTTGGAGCACGAGTGCTTGAACCAGATCACAGCAGAACCGTCAGGACCAGGACCTGCTTCATGATCTTCTATTCTGACAACTGCTCTGACTTCCATGGTTCCATCGGAACTTGAATCTAGGAGCCGATGTTCTCCCATTTGGTCTGGGTTTGTGAGTCAGATTGGACAGTTGTCTGACCTGATTCTGCCCCTTGGGGCCTTGACACGGTTGAGCTCGTCTCCTACATCATCTTTGGAGCCAACCACTCTGCTTCGGGGTCAGTCTTATGGTTCCTCCGAGCCAGGGATCTCCTCATAGTGGAGTGAGGGGGCTTTTGAGCTGATGGAGAGAGTGCTGTCACCTTTGACCACTCCACTCTCTGGTCCAAGTACACTTCCCCGAAAGGTGGCAGTGTCTGTCTCAGCTCATTTGCTTCCCCCCAAGCGCAGAGACCCTAAACCCCAGGGGGCCCCATCGGGGCGAAACTATCTCTTCTGAAACCTCCCCAGAGTTCCCCTCTGAGGAGGTCTCTTGGAAGAGGTTGTGTAAGCGGAAGCGCCTGGACTCCCCGGAGGAGTCCGTCACCTCAGACACGGACCTCGAGTCATAAGTGTCTCCACCTTTATCCTCTGAAGATGTCTCCTTTGCAGACATCCTGGAGATCCTTGAGCAGAGGGGTGGCTGGAAGCCCACCAATCCTTCTGTGGATGAGTTGGTGTACCTGGAGGCTTTTGGGTCTCGGCCTTCCACCTCTTGGGCATTTCAGCCTTTTGACCATTTATTGAATGTAATTGGTTGAAAGGCATGGGGCTCCCAGATTCAGTGGAACCTGTTCCTAGGAGGCCATATAAGTTTATCACAGCACCTACGAAAAAGGAATTCTTCAGTAAAGGTGTCCTGGTAGATGCTATTCTGGTGGCATCGGCCACGAAGAAGGAATTGTTGGAGAAGTCCTCATGTGTTCATCCACCGACCAAAGAATCTTGAACGATGGACAGATATAGAAAGCGTATGTTTTCTTCAGCAGCATTTACCCTTAGATTGCTGAACTACCTAACCCATTTCATCAGACTGCAGAGGGATCTCCTTAAGTAGCTAGGATATATCCTTCGTGGTACTGTAGCTGCAGGGGTTTTGGATAAGGTTTGGAAGGGTGGCCTAATTGTTAAGGTGTTTGCCTTGCAAACACAAGGTACAGGGTTTGAGTCTCACAAGGGATAATTGGCTAGGCATAAAATGGCTCGCAAGGGCAGTTAGCTTTGTACTAATCTATGAACCTCCTAGCTCTCCATCGTAAACTCCTTGGTTAACTCCTCCATGTGATTGATCTCTTATTCAGCCGATGGAGCGAGCAAGGCAGCTGGTACAGAAATATACTTAAGGAGACATTCCTGGATGCGCTCATGCAATTTCATAGAGTCCTTCAAGTCTTCCTTTATTAACCCCCCTTTTGATGGCTCATCCTTGTTCGGGCCCAACGGAAGAGACCTTAACCAGGTGCAAACAGGAGGGAGAGACTCTGTCTGCCATAGGAGTCCATTTCTCTTTCCTCTTTGGACCTTAACCTAAAGGTCAAAATGGAGGGAAAATGTGTTCTGTATTTCCCAAAGAACCTTCCTGGGCGCATATGGTGATACTTCCCCTAGGGGCAGAGGGGAAAGTAACAATGGAATAAGCTGACCTCGTGGCAGAGGAGGGTCCATGGAATGAGGGTGACAGGGACTCCTTCACTGGAAAGCCTTTTTAGCACTCCTGAGAGTAGGCCCATCTGTCCGTCTCTGGAGGCAGTTGGGGGTTGCTTGTCGTACCCAAACGCCTGGCTAGAAATCACAAAAGACAAATGGGTACAAACAGTCATCTCCAGAGGTTATTACATACCCATTTCGTCTCCCCCTTTAGAAAAAAAAAAACGGTCCCAGATGTTCCACCCAGTCAAAGGGATTGTACAACTCTAAAGATACAAAAGTTCCTAAAAAAAACGAGTCATCCAAACTGTCCCCCCACAGACCAAATTGGATCCGGAACTTACTCAAGGTTCTTTTTTAGTTACAAAAAAGACAGGGGACCTCAGCAGACTAAACAAATCCATCGAGAAATCAAAGTTCTGGTTGGCGACACTGTAGTCAGTGCTCTGCTTTTTGTGGAAAGACGATTGGATGTGCTTAGTAGATCTCCAGGATGTGTACTACCACATAAAAATGGGCAGGTGATCCAGGAGACATTTGCGCTTTTCGCTGGGAGCCAGTCGCTACCAGTTTTGAGCCCTACCCTTTGGTCTCACTACAACCTCCATAGTGTTCACCAAATGCATGGCAGTGGTTACGGCTCACTTGAGGGGGTCTAGGATATTCTGGGTGTTTCCATACCTAGATGACTGGCTCCTAACCGCCTCCACCGAGCAACTACTAAAAAAATCGAGGGACAAAACTGTTCATCTGTGCTCTCATCTAAGAATTACAGTAAACTTCAAAATATCTGCCTTGTTGCCATTGCAGCATCTCGTGTTAATAGGTGCGGAGTTAGACACAAGAAAAATGTTGGCCAGACTTGCCCCTGAGAGGATTCAGACATTGCATCACCAAATTGAGAACTTTTTATCCAAAAGGAAAGTGCAAGTGAAAACTGTGTTAAAGGTTCTGGTTACCATGACAACTGCAATACTTCTGGTACCTCTAGCTTGTCTATATATGAGAGTTCTTCAATGGCTGCCTTTTTCCCAGTGGTCCATGCAGGATCTACCTTTGTCTCACAAGATCATCACAGAATTTTGCAAGAAGGACCTGCACTGGTGGCTCCACTCAACTCAAGTGACCTTAGGCCAACCTTTTGTCTTCCTGCAACCAGTAGCCATTGTGACCATGGTCGCTTCTCAGAATGGGGGGGGGGGGGCTTTATCTGGGAAAGACTGTCCAAGTTGTTTGGCAGGAACACAAAACCATGTGCATATCGATGTCTCAAAGATGAGAGTGGTGCTTTTCGCTTTCCAAGCATTCCAGGACTCTCTTCCACTATGAAAAATTGCAATTCAGACAAGCAATCTGTCAATAGTGTGGTATATAAACAAACAAGGAGGAATCAAATCCTGTCCCCTATGTCGAGAAGCGCAGAGAGTATGGCAATGGGCAGTCTGTTCTCAATGCTTTCTGACTGCAACCCACATCCCAAGGCAGTCTGTTCTCAATGCTTTCTAACAGCAACGCACATCCCAGGGAAATCCACTGTGATTGCGGACAAGCTCAGCAGAGCTATTGTGATGCCTCACGAGTGGTCCCTAAAACAGGAAGTTGTGGAACATATTTTCTGCCAGTGGGGCCAGCCTTTCTGTGACCACTTCGCAACGTCCATGAATCTTAAATGCAGCAGCTACTTTTCCCTAATTCCCCCTCCGGGGCAGTCACCAAGGGATGCACTTGTACACGATTGGCCCCCTGGTCTCCTTTATACCTTTCCACCCTTTCCCTTGATACTGCTAGTCCTTCAGAAGGCCAGCAGGTTGAGAAGCACAGTGATACTCATTGCTCCATACTGGCCTCGTCAGAGTTGGTTCCCCTTTCTGTGGCCCCATCTCCAGGAGGAACTGTGGATTCTGCATCCAGTTCCAGACCTCCTAACTCATTTGTCAGGGATGTTCCATCCATCGATACAAGCCCTAAAATTCACAGCTTCACTGCTCCATTTCCACAAATAGCCATGCTCCCTGATATATCTCTCCTGCAGTCAGACATATATTAATTTCCTCTCATAAGGCGTCATCTAGGAAATTATACTCTAGCAGATGAAAGAGATTTTCCCGCTGGGTTTCTAAGAGCCACATTGATCCTTTTACTACCCTTATTACAGCAGGGTTAGATTTTCTAGTTAAACTTTTCAACGAAGGAGCGGCAGTGGTTACAGTTTGAGTTCATTTGGCCGCTATATCAGACTATCATGTTGGGGAAATGGGTCTAAAAATCTTGTCCTACAGGCTTTGTAAAGCATTTTTTTAAAAGGTACTTTCTTAAAGACCTCCAGAGAAAGAACTTCCAGCGCCATGGGACTCGCATTTTGTTCCCTCCCTGTTAATTCTATCCCCCTTTGAACGTGCATCATCATGTGACATAAAGTTTTTGTCTGCTAGACGAGTGTCTGAACTTCAAGCTTTGTTTATACGTCCTCCATACTTAACATTTCACAAAGATGGAGTTTCCTTACGGACTAACCCTTCTTTCCTAGCAAAAGTGTGTTCAGAGACAAATTTAAATCAGTCCATTGACTTACCAGTTTTTTTCCCACTCTTTGGCAACAAGGCAGAATATAAGTTGCATTAGTTGGACGTGCATAGACAATTACGTTTCTACATATATGTAGAATAAAAGATTTCAGAAAGTCAGGCCAACTGTGTCTTTCTCAGACAGAAAGAAAGGATTCCGAATTTCAAAGGTTAAACTTTCTAAGTGCCTTATGGACTCGTATCACTTATAACATACAATTCCCAGAACAGATGACTCCCGGGGAAAGTCAAAGGCCATTCCACAAGAGCTGTCTCAACTTTATCTGCCTTCCAGGCGAAGCTACCTATGGATTACATTTGTGCAGCAGCAACATGGGTAAGACCCTCATACCTGTATCACTCATTACAAAGTCGATTTGGCCTGCAGGAACAGGGCCTCTTTTGGTTCCACTGTTCTGAAGAGTATTTTCCCTTGAGCCACCCAAGAAAGAAGGTGCTAGGGACGCTGTCTCAACCAGCAAGGAATGAAGGGTGACATAGGACAACATAACATTAAAAAGTTATGTACTCACCGTAACATTCCATGTTCGTTATCCATCTCGGCTTCATTTGTGCTTCCCACCCTCCTTCTCTGCCTTGGAGGATTGGGCGGTCTTACTGGCAGAATTGATTACCAAAGTCTCTGAATCTCTTCTTAGTCTTTTTGGATATGTTTTTTGGGTTAGACGTAATGATTATGTTTTTATCTGTAAAAAAGATCTGGGGAATAGTCCTGGAGCATCATGGGATAGGGTGTAGCCACGAGCCGGTGGAAGCTCTCGAGCTTTTGAATAAGGCCAAGTTGGAACCGATCCTCTGTTCCAAACCCAACCAGCAAGGAATGAAGGTGAGATGGACAACAGACATGGAACGTTATGGTGAGAACATAACTTATTTGTTAGATTTAAACAGGAATTCTCAATTCTTTGACCACGTTAATTAGCTATTAATAATCATTGTCCACCCTCATCCTCGTCTCATTGACTGTACAAACCTTCCCATAGTCCAAAAAGCCGGATGTTTTCTTTTACAGAGGAATGGTGAAGACGAACCAGTAGAAGGCTGAAACATCTGGTTCTCTGTTTTGATTGAACATATGCTCTGTGTGCTCACTATATAGCCAGTTTGCGCTGAGGGATACCAGACCACTACTAGAGCTTCATTTTAATGATAGTATTGCAGTTATTGGCTTCAGCCTTTTCTGGGAACCCCATGATGCAGGTCTTCTTGCTGTGGCTCAGGTATGTCAAGTCAATCAATTTGGCCTCAGTATATTCCAGGCGAGCCTCCACTGCATTCAGTTGTTGGTTAACTTTGTCCTGGTCTGATGAGTTTTGTTTGAATAGAAGAACCAGACAGGGGTGTCTTCTTTCCCCTTTAATGTGCCTTATATTTAGAGCTATTGGCAAAGAAAATAAGGGACTCATAAATTCAAGAGTATAACTGGTATGGTAATTTAAAAAAGCTGGTTTTATTTGCAGGTGATATTTTATATCTGATAAATCCAGAAAAGGACATCTTGCTGTTGTAGAAAATTTTGAGGCAGTTTCAAGTATTTTCACGATATAAAATAAATGAAGATAAAACAAAGCCATAAATTATGCCATAAAATGTGCCCACACATGAATTAGTTCAACAATACCCTTATTTCTGGGTGCTTGATAAGGTGAAACATTTAGGAGTGAGGATTAAAAAGGCTTCTATTATGGCAGCTAAGGATATATGGAAGAGACTAACCACAACACTAGAAGCTCTTGTTTGCGGATATTGATAGATAGAAGCAGAGAAAGTGTTTCCATTTAGGTTTTTGTATATAGGTCAGGCATAAAGAGTTGAAGCAATTTATTTAAGAGAGGATGAGGGCAAGGGTTAAGTGGGATAAGTTGATCCATTCAGTAGAACAAGATGGTTTAGGATTATCTGATTTGAAGTGATATTTTAGAACTATGCAATAAAGACTATTATGCATAACACAAACACAAGTTTATAGTTCAGAGTGGAAGGGGACAATGATTAAGCCGAGGGAAATACAAGAAGTAAGGAGAGAGTGGGATTTTGGATGCAGATCCTTAAGGAGGATGACACCCATAGAGAATATTATATTCATGAAGTAGCAGAAAGTATGCTAAGAACTAAGTGAATACAAGAAATGGAGAAAATAGATTTTGCCAATATGGATGACTGCAAGTAGAGGTACAAAGAATAGGTAAGGGCGTTAGAATTTACTGGAGAAAACTGGTAAAGGAGCCAAGATATTGGGAGCAAAAAACTTGAGAGGTGAAGAAGACATTAGGACTGCAGACTCCTTTCCCTTCTAGGTATTGATATCAGAGTATAGGCATCAAGAACGAGACAAGGGGAATCCAGATTGAAAGACCTACTCTGGTAGAGTTTTTAATTGAATGTAGAACAGAAGCTGCTGTTTTATCAGAAAAAAAAGGATAATTAGCAGTGATAGGAATCAATCAAAGGAGGTTAGAAAAGATTGGGAAGAGTGGTTAGAAAAGCAGTGTACAAGGTAACAATGGGGGGACATATGCATGGCTCCCAAGTGTGCAACAAAGTCTAGAAGGTTTAGAATTTTTGCTTAGAAGTGTTTGCATATGTAGTTTGATACCCCAAACAGTCTCCAAGGATTTTTTCCTTAGGTTGATGGCAAGTGTTGGAGGTGTGATGAGGAAGACAGAGGTAAATGGGAACATATATTTTGGGAGTGTAATAAGTTGGCAGATTTTAATAATTCCTTAGAGTACTCTTTAAGATATATCAGGCAAGCAAATGGGTTTAACAATGGAAATGATTTGTTTGAGCTGGGCCACAGGATCTGAATTGCTTTGACAGCATTGTTAAATTTAATTATGGTGGCTGTCAAAAAAGCAATTACTTGAAAGTGGAAATCATAGTATAAACCAAATGTATGGGAAGTATTAAATATTTTAACAGAGATAAAAGAACTAGAAGTTGGATCTTTAGAAAAGGAAAGGATCAAATTATATAGAAATAAATGGAAATTGTGGGAACAGTACATGTAAAACAGTGTTCAGAGGGAGGAGTGAGGTTTAAAGAAAGGCATGAATTAAGCATTTTAATGATGGATTGATAGTTATAAAAAAGAACATATATAATGTATGCAACTGGAGACATGCTAATATGTTTTTTCTTTTATATTAATGTAAGGCATAATTTAATAAAGGTGCTAAAAAAAGAATGTACCGATTTATCCTAAAATTAAGATCTGATGATGTAAATTTTCATCAATTCCTCAACATTCGGGTTCAGATCTGTCTCTGCTGCTTTTTACAACTTGTGGACACTAGAAGTTCTCTCGCTCCTCCCTTACCAGTAATGCTCTAGTCCCCTGCTATATGTCAGATCTCATTTGCCTCCTTCGCGCATGGAAGTGGTTGCTCTGAGCTCTTGATTTTTAATATATTTACTTGTCAGTTAAGTACTTTAATTATTTTATTATTTCTGTCTTTGCCTTTAACCATTATATCTTTTATATTCCTCCTTTATCCTCACTATATTAGTGTATGCCTAGCTACCATTGTTGGCATTTTCCTTTTTTCCCTTCCTTAAGGTACCTTTGCAGTCATTTCTCAGTTACCATAGTTGGTAATTTTTTCCTTTCTTTTCTCTTACTTTCATTAAAAAAAGTTTTTCTTTATAGTTATTTTTAGTATAATACATTTTCATGATGGCTGAAAAGTTGTCTGGTTTTAAAAAGTGTAAGGAGTGTGGGCACAAGCTTCCATTTTCTGATGCACATGATTTGTGTGTATATTGCTTAGGCCATGCTCATTTAAAGGTACGGTGTGACATTTGCAAAGTGTTCAACCCATGAGCTTTAGTACACCATAAGAACAAACTTATTCTAAATCTTCTGCCCACAACCCTCTCTGAATTGATATCTGGAGCTTAAACCTCCAAATCAGAGAAAGATGAGCCCAGGAAAGGTCTGTCGGACCCTTCTGGATCTTCAGTCCATTCTCTGATCCTACCACAGAGCCATCCATAAATTATCAAAAAGGTCGGATTCAAAGATTAAGTCTTTAGATCTGTTGACATCAGATGCGCGATCTCCTTCATTAGATCCAATACCTTTGGATCCGAAACCTCTTCCTCAGACCTGGTATGCGCTCTGTTTAGACCTGTTCCCTTGCCAGTTGCCATCACCTTTTTGGAGTGACACCGACATTCTAGGTCCCCTTCAGTGGCCTTGTCCTGTCTTTCTTCCAGGAGCCTGACCGTAGGTAGGATGATGAGGAAGTTTCTCTCGGTATTCAGATATGAGTTCTCCTGGCTCCTACCCCTTTGGGTCCAGAGACCTTTACAAATGCCACTCCACCCATCTCTGGTCCTTCTGTGATCCGAAACTTGGTTTTGGAGCCCTTGGATCAGAATCTTCCAGGACCATCTATATAAGATCTGAAGATTGTGGTATCTTCAACTCTGGTAATTTCTCTTACTGCACCTGCTGTGAGTGTGTTGGAGCCGGATGTCTCTTGGATCCTGTAGTGTCATTGTTGGATCTGAGGTGTTAGAGTTAACTCCGAAGTTGTCAGAGCCATCTCTGCCCCTTGGAGCCTCAGCATTGGATAACTCTGCTCTAACTTCTGCTTCGGGTGGACTGCCTTTGGGTCAGAGGCAGCTAGTGGTCCCAAAAAAGAAGTTATGTACTCACCATAACGTTCCTTCTGTGTTGTCCATTTTCGTTTATCCTTGACATGGGCTCATTTCCGAGCATCAGAACCAACTCTGCTGTTACTACAGCTTGGAGTAGCCAAAATCTCCAGAGCCTAACCCTTACCCACAATGGTGCTGTCCCAATTACCTCAGATCAAGTTTGCAGAAGGACTGAGTGAAAAACCCAAAAGCCTTCATAGAGTTCATGTCTGGATCCATATAATAACACTAGTGACATATGTCCGTTATCCATTCCACCAAAAACTTCAAAGGCATGGGGGGAGGGGTAGTTGAGGATAATTGAAAATGGACAACACAGCTGGAATGTTATGGTGAGTACATAACTTCTTTATCTGATGTTGTCAATTTTCATGTTATCCTCAACATATGGGACAAAGTCCCTAGCTACCTTGGGTGGACTCCAGGAAGGATATTCCTGAGCACCGTTGAATCAAATGATGCTCTTCCTCTGGAGACCAGATCCAACTTGTAATGAGAGTAATAAAGGTATGAGGAAAAGCCCAAGTTGCTGCTGCACAAGTATCATCTATAGAAGCTGTAGATTGAAAAACTGCTGAAGTAGCTGCAGCTGTTGTAGATTCTGCATTTAAAGGCCTAGTCGATTTAATTTTCTTTTTATTGTAGATAAAAAAAAAATATGTTCTTTGAGCCATCTGGCTAGTGTCACTTTCCTCACTGGTTGGCCAAGTGCTGTAGATGAAAATGATACAAGTAGTTGGTCGGATTTTCTTAATTTCTTAGTTCTGTGTAGATAAAAACGGAATCGTCTGTGAACATCTAATGAATATAAGCAGTATTCACCTTTGTTAACAAAACTGGGAAAAATACTGGTACATTAATAGTCTGATTGATATTGGTCTCTGACACTACCTTAAGGAAAAATAAAGGTCTGATTCTCATTGAAACTCTTATCTTTATGGAAAATCAGGTAAGGAGGTCTACATGATAAGGCTTGTATTTCTGAAATTCTCCTGGCAGAAGTTATTGCTACTAAGTATGTAGTTTTCCAGGATAAATACTTTAGATCACATTCATCTAATGTTTCAAAGGGAGGTTGAACAATGGTTTGAACATTAAGTTTAGATCCCAAGGTGGGGTAGGATATGTGCAAGGGGGTTTTAGCAAGAATGTTCCTTTTAAGAAGGCTTTGCAAAGCTTATGAGAAGCCATGGAGGATTCTTCAAAACCTTAATGGAAATTAGAAATAGCTGCTAACTGAATTTTGATGGTAGACTGGGGAAGCACCTGCCTTGAAAAGTGAAGCTAAAAATTCTAGGGTTTTGTCAGTAGGTGCTGTAAAAGGGATCACTGTTGATGTCCTTCTATTCATAAGCTGCTGTATTCATAACACAAGGGAATTCGCCTTTAGTGACTCGTACGTCCAGCCGTTTTACAGACGATAGATGCTACCGCTAGGGTGCGTGTGTCATCCTGCATCTCTTTTTGTGGACGTCGGCCATAAACAGACGTCTGGTACAAAACAGATGTCCGCATGCACCTTCCTCAGAACTTTTCTGCCGCCTGTGTGACTGCCAGTTCCAGTCCGTTGCTCCTTCGGAAAAGTGATCCCATGTGAAGCACTCATCTTATCCGACTTCAGATAAGTACACAATAGGGTTCTTTGATTATCTTTGCTGTAGGTTTTTTCTTGTCAGGTAGAAAGGGCAAGTGTAGGTGTGGAAGGCAAATTCCACATAAAGATACGCATGAGCTCTGCCTGTTTTGCTTAGGCCAGGAACACGATCACACTACTTGTTGTATTTGTCAGGTCTTTGTTCACAAAACCCTCAGTAGTCGCTTAGCTGCTTAAAAACTTTATTTAGAAAACCAACTTCTCAAGCGTTTGGCCAGAGCGATGGATCTGATGTTATCTTGGTCACCATTCCTCATGTTAGGGTCTTAGATCCGATATCAGATCTGAGCCGGCACACTCAGACAAACAGCTTAGCTCAAGCTTCTCCCCTCCCATAATGCTGTGCTGCCCTCTAACCCCTCAGATCTCGTTTGTTGCTTGATCTAGACAGACGTAGATTGCTCAGCTCCTGGTGGGTAGTAAGTAGATTCTCTGTTTTTGGGGTTTTTACCTCTTATTTAGGTTTCCCTTTAAATAGTAGTGAATTTGTTGTTGTTGTAGTTGTACCCTTTCCCCTCCTGGTTGACGTTTAGTCTTTGTTTTTTGTTTTTTTGGCGCCCTTTTTTCTTGGAGGTTTTTGCCGTTGCTATAGCTTTTAGTAAAGGTAACTTGTTTGATGTGCTTATTGATTTGTTTGTTGGTTAGTGCCTAATATCGGACGGATTATTTGGGTTCTTTTTGATCTTGCTTGTGTTTGGACTCAGGTATTCGTAATTTCCTTCGACAGTGTTGTTGGGATTTGATACATGGTGGACAAACACTTGGGTTTTAAAAGATGCTCCTCATGTGGTCAGAAAATGCCTGTTTCTGACTCACATGAGGAGTGTCTCTACTGTCTCGGTGGAGACCATCTGGAGGTTGAGTGTGGTATTTGCACTGCCTTCAACCCCAGAGCCCTGGTTGATTACCGAAACAAAGTACTGATTAAAGGCTTAGTAAAAGGGGGCCTCCTGGTCACTGCTACCCTGGCAAAAGTGGGCCCTTCAGGGGCTAAGAAGAGGGCTCCTCCAGGTGGGGAGGTCCCTTCCAAGCGACCCCGGCTGTCAGATCCAAACTTCTTGGATCCAACTCCAGCCGGGGAGGTGTCTGATCCTAGAGCTTTGGGTCCCAGAGCCTCAAGAGAGTCAACCCCTGGATCGAGCTCCAGGTCTTCGGATCCGACTCTATCAGATACCATCCCCAGATCCAAGTCTCTGGAGCAGAGACCCACAGATCCGAAGATGGGTGCGTTGTCTGCGGATCCGTCCATCTCAGATCCGAGAGAGTCGAGGGCAGTTGCCTCGGATCCATCGGTCCTCTTGGTTCCGGGCAGACATGATCCGAGGGCTGTGTCAAGCCTGTTGTAGTGGAGGACTTTTCCTCAGATCCATTGAGGGTAGAGCGGACACTTTCACCCTCTCAGGTCTCTCTCAAGGGGAGTGCAAGAGGAGATCCTCTGAGTCCAGACATGGCTCCCCAGCCAGGTCCTCCATATCATCCAGGAGTATTTTTCCCACACATATGGACAGGATGATGCAATTCTTTCTGAAAGCTCAGATGGAGTTGCAGTTTCTGGCTTCCCCAGCCCACAGGTCAGGGACCCAGTCTCCCACTTCCTATTTAACCGCTCCTCATCCGACTGTTGGTTTAGATTCCCAGGGACTGGTGCGCACAGAGCAATGGCAGTGGGAATGTCGGGCCTCAGTTTAGTCCCTACCTCATTGGGATCGGCGGTTGGTGCTGTTCTTACTCCCCCAGGACAGCCCATCCCTCCAGGCCAGGCTGCTGACCTGGGGTCCATGAGGTTGGATTCGGTTCCAGATTTTTCAGACCAGCCTCTGCCTCTAGGCACCTCTGCCTTTGACAGCTCTGGTCCGGTGCAGTCCAGTGGAACAGGGGGTCTGGAGGGGGTCTACTCTGTCTTCGACTTTGGTATTATTGGCAGTAGAGGGGGATGGGACCTCCTCCAGTCCTTCCACTTTCTGGGTGGCAAAAAGGTCCTTCTCTGCTTTCACAGTTGCCTTCCCCACCCACGGTCATCCTACCCAACCTCAGTATCTGAGTGGACCTCCTCATCCTGCTTCCGGTCAGCCTGTCCCATCTAGCCTCCGGGGGGGGGGGTGCTTCCCTCATAAGGGTCCCCTCCTCTTCTGAGTCTTCCCCACAACCTCTGGCTGAGGAAGTTCCTAGGAAGAGGACTTGTAAGAGGAGACATCTTGACTCCCCCATAGAGTCTTTAACTGAAGATGCTAATGGTGATGAAGGGGCTGGGTCCCCGAGATCTCCGCCTGAGGACGTCTCCTTTGGAGACGCACTCAAGATCCTCAAGGCCAAAGGCGGTTGGTCTGCCCAATCCCCGTCCTCTGAGGAAACCATATTTCTGGAGGCTTTCAGTACGGGCTCATCTACCTTTTGGGTGCCCCCCCCCCCTGCAGACCCTCTTATTAGTCTTGTGGCCAGCAGAGCTTGGAAGTAGACAGATACTATGGAGCCAGTGCCTAAGAAAGCAGACAAATTTCCCAGCCCCCCAGCGGACAAATCCTTCTGGTCCAAGGTGGTCCCAGTTGATGCTATTATTGTGGCTGTTGCCACCAAAAAGGAGTTGGCGAAGCAGAGTTCTTCTGTTCATCCCCCTAATTGTGAATTGAGAGCTCTGGACAGATTTGGGAAGCAGTTCGCTTCGGCTTCCTTTAGCCTGCAAGCCTTAAGTTATCTTGCTCATTTCACCCGTCTACAGAGGGATTTGATTAAGGAACTGTCAGTTTCCCTCATGGGGTCCATGTCTGAGGAAGAATTTAAGGTGGTTTTTCCCATGCTGGCCACTCTTCATTTGGTTGCTAATTTGTCCATGAGGCTTATTTCCAGTGCTGTGGAAGGTTCCTCATGGGTTGCGGGTTCAGACATTGCCATTAGGCGTCACACCTGGCTGCGCCTAAGCGGGTTTGCAGAGGCTTTCAAGACATTTATCAATGCCCCCTTTCGTTCCACTCTCTGGTCCCAGTGTGAAAGAGACGTTGACCTACAGTGAACAGGAAGGGAAGACTTTGTCGGCATTAGATTTTCTACCCCTCAAAGGTCTTTCTCTAAGACCCAGAAGGGGAATAAGAAAATGTGTTTTCAGAAAACGCAGTCTTCCTTCCAGTCTCTCCGATCCCACGCTTCCAAAGGAATTACCCTACCAAAACCTCCTTTTGTTAGAAGGCCTGCCAGACACATTTGCCAGCCAAAAGCAAAAAAGACTCCAGGAGATAGGCCTCAGACAGATCTTTTCCCTCTACTCCTGCCACCAAACAGCCCTTTCAGGGTAAACCTGGTAGCCTGTGACTACCGGGCACTGGATCCAAACATCCTACTTTCCACGCATCTCTCCCTAACTGCTTGGAAGCAGGTTACCCAGGACTCCTGGGTCCTGTCTATTATAAAACCGGGATATTTCATGAGTTGAGAGACCAAACCTACTCCCAAAGGCATTCCTCACCCCTTGAGAACAACTGCCTAACTTCCCCTCCATTCTTCAGGAACTCCTAGATCAAGGAACCCTACCTAGATGATATCCTGATCCAGGCCCCATCAGTTTCTCTGGTTCTACAACATCTAGACTTCACTATTTCCCTCTTGAGAAGTCTGGGATTCACAGTAAACCTCAAAAAATCATCCCCGATTCCTTTTCATTATCATGTGTTTCTGAGGTGCAGGATCCTAACAGAAAAAATGATGACCTGTCTTCCCCCAGAAAAAAAATTGTATCTCACTACTTACATCAAGGAATTACTCCCTCTAAAAGCCATATCAGCCAGGCAGTTCCTCAGATTCCTGGGATTCATGACCTCCACCATCCCCATGCTTCCCCTGGCAAAACTTCACATGAAGAAGTTCCAGTGGTAGTTGAGAACAGTCTGGAAACAACATCTGCACCCCCTTGAGTGGATGATTCCAATGCACCTATACTTTTCTGGGGGACTAAATTGGTGGATAGCTGAGATAAACGCCAACCCAGGCTTGCCCCTGCAACCTCTGCCCCCCCAAAAGGGCCTCTTCACAGACACCTCAGACACAGGTTGGGGAGAAACCTTAGGAGAATGGAGAAATGCATGGATCCTCACTCACCAAAAAGAACACATCATTGTCAAGAAAATGAAAGTCCTGATGTATTAGCCCTTCAAATTTTCAAGGATAATCTATTTCCGGGCACACTGAAGTGGTGCACAGACAATGCCATGGTGCTTTGGTCCATCAACAGACAGGGGGGAACAAGGTCCTACCGTCTGTGCAGGTTAGCCCTGCAGCATGGGAAGTCACCCTAGACAGACAAGTCAACATCTTAGCTGTCTGCATTCCTTCAGCAGACAATGTGATGGCAGGTACTCTAAGCAGGACCATGACTCTATCCCATGAATGAATGCTAAATAGAAATGTGTTTCTGGACCTTATCCATCAGTGGGGTATTCCAGCTGTGGATCTGTTTGGCTCCCTCATGAACAGACCGCTTCCAGCCTTCTTCTCCAAGGTACCACACCCCGAAGCATGGAGGGTGGATGCTCTCTCATTCCCTTGGAAGGGGATGCACGCTTATGTATGCCCCATTCCCTCTTATACAAAAAGTTCTACTGAAAATTCAGAAAGAACAACCTCAAATCTTGTTGGTGACTCCCTATTGGCCAAGAGAGCATTGGTTCCCCCTACTACTCCATCTATCCAAGTGCAATCACCACAAGTTACCCCAATGAATGGATCTGCTTGCACAGGAGAAGGGAGCACTCATACACTCACATCTATCCACTCTGAGCCTTGCACTGTGGGTGATAGGGCATTGATTCCCTTCAGATACCTTTACACAGAGGATGTGCTTCCGGTTTTGCAGGAGGCCAGAAAACCAAATAGCAGAAAATCACACCTTTCAAGTGGAAGAGATTTCCTGCCTAGTGTCAAAAACACAACTTACAACCACTGGTTGTAGAACCTCCAATGGCCCTGTTTTACCTGTGTGAATTGATGAAGGCTGGACTATCCTATTCCTCTGTTAAGACCCACTTATCTGCCATATCAGCATGCCTGCCTCTCACCCCTCCTTTGGCTTCTAGGCTGGAAATTAAACTTTTCCTTAAAGGGGTCCAGCACCTCACACCCCAAGGAAGTCAATCCCACCTCCTTGCGATCTTAACTTTGTACTGGAGAAATTGACTCTGCAACCGTTCCATCCAGCAAAAGATTGTTCTCTCCAATGTTGTACATGGACAACCCTACTCTTGGTGGCCATTATTTCAGCCAGAAGGGTCTCGGAACTACAAGCCCTGATGCCCTCCCATCCTTTTATTTTCCACCAGGACAGGATGTGTTTGCACACCAACCCTACCTTTATGCCCAAAGTAGTCAATAAGCTGTCCCTGAATCAGGCCATTAATCTACCTACTTTCTTCCCTTCACCCCAAAACCTGGCTGAGAGGGTACTGCATACCCTAGATGTTCACAGACAGCTTAGATACTGTCTGGCCAAGACCAAACCCTACAGAAAATCAGACCGGGTTTTTGTATCTTTCCACTCAAGAGCCCTGGCATACCCTGTTTCCAAGCAAACTATATCCTCTTGGATATCCAAAACCAACACCTTCTACTGCACTGCCTATGGCAGAAGGCTCCCCTTCACAGTAAAGGCACATTCCACTAGGGCAATGTCCTCCTCTGGAGTCTTTTTGAAGGGTCTAGATACAGCTGCCATTTCAAAAGCAGCTACATGGTCCTCTGTCCATACCTTTACCAAACAGTACAAGTTGGGCATTGTGTCTAGAGCAAGAGCAGGATTTGCCAGAGCCATCCTTCATGAGTTTGTGGAAAGTGCTTCTGTTCCTCCACAAAATCTTTAATGCAGGAGCTTTTGCACTTTACCTTGTGTTATGAATACAGCAACATATAAATAGAAAGACATAGTATTGTTGTATAAATTCTTACCATAACGTTAATGTCCTTCTCGTCTATATGCTGCTGTATAGTTTCCCACCCTGCCTTCCCCCTTCCACTTGCCTGACTACTGAGTACCCACTCTGTAGTCACTGATTCTAACTGCATTCAGTTCTGAGGAAGGTGCGTGCTGACGTCTGTTTTGTACCCAATATCTGTTTATGGCCGATATCCACAGACAGAGATGTGGGACGTCACACACACCCTAGCGGTAGCATCTATCTTTTGTAAAACAGCTGGTCATACGAGAGTCACCAGAGGCAAAAACTCCATTTTGTTATGAGTACAGCAGCATATAGAAGAGAAAAACTTCTAAAGTTATGGTAAGAATTTACACAATAATACTTTGTCAGGTGCCCAAAGGGTAAACCTCCTCCATTCACTAGCATAGAGTTTACGGGTAGCTAGCTTATGAAAGACTAAGAGAATATGGCACACCGGGGAAGAAAGTGAATGTAGCCTGGGTATTATTAGAACTGGAGAAACCAGGTTTTCAGCTTGAGGTTCATGTTTGGCTGGAGTAATCTCTCTGGATGGGACAGAAGGTCTGGAGCTGGGTCCAGACTACAAGGGTGTTGAATCAGATAAGGCCAAAAACGGGGAACCGTATCTGTCGGGGCCAATAAGGTGCAACGAGGATTACTTTACTTTTCAGCCTGATTGCTTTCTGTAGGAATTTTGGAATTAGAGGAATCGGGGGAAAGGAATACAGCAGTCCTGAGGGCGAGCTGTGTAGAAGAGCATGTCTCTGCGACTCCCCTGGAGGGGGGGGGGAATCAGGGTAAAGTAGTTGCTGCACTTGTTATTTACAGGTGAGGCAAAAAGGTTGCAGCAAGACTGGCACCATTGGTGATAAATGCTTTCCTTCATGTTTGAATCGAGAGACCACTTGTGAGGCAGGGGAATACAACTGCTCAGTTTATCTGCTTCACACTGGAGCACTCCAAAATATGCATTGCTAACAGAAAGTGGTTGGAAGAGATTGCCCACTGAAACACTCTGAGAACTTCTCGACATAGGGGTAAGACTTGATTCCTCCCTGCTTGTTGATGTACCAAACTACTGACATATTGTCTGTTTGAATTGTAATTGTTCCCAAGGGAAGAGTAGTTTGAAAGGCTTGCACTGCTAAAAGCACTGCTTTTAGCTCTAGGACATTGATATACAAGTTGGTCTCTGTGGGGGACCAAGTGCCTTGGACAGTCTTCCCCAGATTATGCCCCCCACCCCATCTGGGAGGTGTCTGTGATCACTATGATTCTGGATTGTGATGGGACAAAGGGGCAGTCTAGAAAAATGTCCTTGGAATGTATCCACCAAGCTAAATCTTTTCTGCAAAGACTGATCAAAATCAGGTCTGACATGGGTTGTTACAACATTGACCTATTGACCATTGAGACGCTAGCGGCCATTGTAGTATTTTCATGTGATATCTTGCTAAGGGAACTAGAGTTATCGATGCTGCCATGGAGCCTAGTGGTTGTAGGACTAGATGAGCAGTTAACTTTCCTGCTGCTGATTACTTTTCAGGCCTGACCTCTGATTTTCTGTAATTTTTCAGGGAGAAGAGAGACTATGGAAGTTTGAGTATTTAGAAACCGGTCTAATGAACTCTTAACTTCTGAGCTGGGGTCAATTTTGATTTTTCGTAATTTACAGTTATTCCCTGATAAGAGCAAATGTGAAGTACATGGTGTCTTGCTTCTATCAATTGATGCCTGGTTGGAGTGGTATTGAGCCAGTCGTCTAGATACAGAAACACACTGAATCCCTGCGTCTCAAGTGAGCTGTACTACTGCCATACATTTGGTGAACACCCTAAGGGCTGTGGTGAGACCGAAGGGCAGAACTGTGAATTGATAGTGCCTGTCTCCCAGCCAGAAGTGGAGGAAACTTCTGGATTGTTTGCCCATTTTTATATGGCATTGCTCATCTCGAAGATTTGTTGAGCACATCCAATCGTCCTTTTCCAAAAATGGAAAAATGGACTGTACCGTGACCATCGGAATTTGGTTTGATGAGCTGATTTGTTCAGTACACTTAGATCTAAAATTGGTCTCCTGTCCCCTGTCTTTTTTGAAACTAAAAAGAATCTTGAGTAAATTCCGGATGCTGTCTAGTCTGGTGGGACTTCTTGGATGACTCATTTTTTTCTAGCAGTTATTGGATTTCTAGAACTGCTTGTTCTTTCTGACTGGGTGGAACATCGGGAATTTTCTTGCATATGGGAGGAGGAAGGAAAGAGGGAATTGTATAGCCTCTGGATGTGATCCCCTGCACCCAAGTATCCAGTGTTATTTGTAGCCAGGCATTTTGGTGCAAGGATAAGTGTCCCCTGACTGCCACCAGAGGAAGACAATCAAGCCTTCTGTTAGGAGCACTGGAAGGGTTTACCAGAGAAATAATCCCCAAAACCCTGATTCTGTGGGCCACCTCTCCTGCACGGATGGCATTTTCCATTAGATATCCCCCTTCCCCCTTCTGCCCTTGGGGGAACTACCTCCATGTGTGTCCTGAAAAGGCCCTTAGGACTTTTTAAACCACATTTTTCTCATTATCTTTTTGATTCCTGGGCAAGGATTGTTGGGGAGGAGAAAAAACATATGCCCACGGCAGAAAGGGTCTTTTCATCATTCTCACACCTGGTTAATGTTTCTTTAACTTGTGGCCCAAACAGGGATTATCTGTCATTGACGATTGAAGACTTAAATGGCTCCGCAAAGTTGCATAGGTGCATCCAAGAGTGTCTGCTAATGGCAACACCTGAACCCGCCATTCTGGTGGTCACTTCGGCTGCATGAGCAGTGAGCCCTGTGGATGAATTAGACACAGACTCCAGGTTAGCCAACTGGGAAGCAAACTTTTCTTGGACCCCCTTAGAAGTGGCTCTTGCCAGGGTATCCAATAACTAGATGACCAGATCCCATTGTAGTCTGTTAAAATGTGCCAGAAAAATTCAAAGACCTTAAGGCAAAAGTCGATGAAGCATAGATCTGCTTTCCAAATCTGTCCATCACCTGAGTCACTCTTTGGTGGATGGGTGGAGGGATTGTCCTTGGCCAGTTTCTTCTTTGTGGCTGCTGCCATGACCATGACATCAGCAGCTAACCCTTTGCCCCAGAACTGTTTGTCTTCAGGGGCACACAGAATTTTATCAGGTCTGTTGGGGATAGGTTCAATAGTTTCATGAGCCTTCTGTGCCCACTGAGAGATCAACTGAATGAGCTCGCCAGTGGGTGGAGTCACCCAAGAGGTAGATGGTCAAGTGCTGAAAGCTTGCAGGTACTTTGACTCCTTTGAAGAGGGATTTTGGGACTTCCAGTCACCTCTCTGTTTTAATATTTCTAGGATGTCTCCAAAGGAGACAAAATCAGGGGGTGACCTTGGGGATCCCTTCCTTTCATCAAAGTTGGTGTCCTCAGTGATTGATTCCTCTGGGGAATCCAAGTATTTCCTGTAATGCATTCTCTTCATGGGGACATCCTGAGTGGGAGGAAATAACTGTTATCCAGGATTTCTGCAGTCTTGGCACCTGCTAACCCAGTGGGAGTGCGGGTTGAGTATCCAGGTGTGAGGAGGAAAGGGATATTTGCTCTGAAGTGGAAGGCGGCTGACTGACTGCGGCAGTCAGGCCTCTCTTCATTGCCTCAATAGCTGGCCCCCCTGAAGAGAGAAGGAAGTCCAGAACCGCGAAAGACTGCCTCAGAACTGTGGTCACTCCCCTATCCAAAGAGATTGCTCCAGAGACCTAACCTGGAGCTGAGCTGATCCATGCCAATGCTTTAAGGTGCAGAGAAGGCTCTGAAAAAATAGGAGTCAACTCTTGCTCCTCAGAGCCAACTGGACAGATGCAGCATCTAGAGGTCTCCGAATCCGATTGGACTGAAGACCTTATAGCCAAAACTGGTTCAGAAGATAGGGATATTTCCGGAACTTATGCAATTAGTGCTGGGTGGCTTGGAGCCAAAAACATTATGGCTTCAGATAAAGTCAGAGAAAGAAAAAACAGAGGGGTAAAGGAAGGTTTGGCTCCTATACCTGTGGGGGCTGGAATCGAAGAGGTACCTGCAATCCTCTCGCCCACAGTATTTTATTCACCAGCCTCTCCACATCATCCTCAGTTAAGCTTTTGGTAGAATGGGTAGAAAGGATATGGAGGGTGATTTTAGCCTTACCAGAAAGGGTGAAGTCAACCTTCCTGGAAAGGGGTCAGTAAAGGGAGAATATGAAGTTATCGGGAGAATCATAATAGATCCGCAAATTGCTCACTTGGTGCCGAAGTAGTCTGTAATGAGGGAGATGTTGTTTGCACCGACAATTTTGGTGCCAAAGATTCAGGATGCTCCTGCACCAACATCTTAGATGCCGAAGACTTGGTCTGATTCAGTAGTTTCTGTTCCATAGGTCCCTTTGGGACTAAAGTTTTAGTTATGGAGTTAGTTGGTTCCAAGGATTCTAAGGGAACCGAAGGCTTTGATCTTTTTAAGGACATTGCTGAGGGAGTAGAAGGCACTGATAGACTTGTCTTTTTTGACGTTTCCATCACTTTAGCAGAGGAAGATAAGGGAGGAGGGGAAGACACATCGGCCTCACTGAGGGTTGATGGAATTACACCCTTCAAAATCAGTTTATTTTTTCTTTCTGCTAGCGCCCTGTCACTGAAACCATGACATATAAAACCAGTCATCTTGAAGGTGAACAGGGTCCAGCCAATAGATATACAATAAGTGAGCATCGGACATAGGGATTTTGTGTCTGCATTTCTGGGATTTTTTGAAGCCAGAGGGAACTTTACAATGTTCATCGTGTTTCACTGCTGCAGTCATTACACTTGGGTTATCCTGCCATCAGGCGGTCCCGCAGTCGGCCAGAGTTCCAAAGTCTTGGTGCGGCATCGGTTGCTGTCGCTTCTTCCCTGATGTCAGTGCGCCAGGGGTATATAAGATGCAGCTGATGCCATTTTCTCCAGTCTTTCTTGCCGCGCGGTGCCCAAAGTAAAAGCAGTTCGCAAGTGCCGGTCGGCCAACTCCTGAGGTTTCAAATTTGATTTCAGATCCGAAGTCTTCAATAAAGCTAAGTACCCTATTGGGGAAACTTTTTCTTGCCTCAGACCGATGTCAGTAAAAGTTAATAACTGTATTTCTTGTGGGAAGCAAATACCTCATAAGGATTTTCATTCTTACTGTATTCCATGCCTAGGCCCAGATCATGACGTCACTAGTTGTCGGTTTTGTGCTAGATTTAACAAACGCACTATTAAACGTCTGTTTGATTTTGCACGCCATTATTTTGGCCAAAGGTTTAATTATATCATGCTGTCGGAACAGCCGACGACAGGAATTCACAAAAAATGCAAAGATAAGGATAAGAACAGGCATCCGAGGCCCAAAACTGACGACAAAGCCTCTTCTGGGCCAGTAGCCGGTTCTCATTGAGGCGCTTTTGCAGCCCCTGACACCCGCTACCTCAGAGCCACAGGCCGCAATCGACTCCCACATGGAGTTGCCTAGGCCTCTGGATATTCAAGGTGTTGGGCCTACGGAGACTAATCTTTCAGATGGGTCCGGAGCCGCTGAGCAGGCTTCGGCTTCTAAGGGTGTTTTCAGACCTCCTCAAATTACCATTGCATCTACAGCCAAGTCTAAAGCAACTTTAAAGACAAAGAAGCAAGTACAGCATTCACCTGGACAGGCCTCCATGCCTAAAAAGCAGATGCTCAAAATGTCCGAAGATTTAATTACTCTGATCAGGGGTACCAATTCCCTCCTGATAAAAGGCCTAGGCAGGATACAGACTATGATTCCTCTGAACAGATTTCTGTATATTCTGACTCCTCTTCAGACCAGGGATATTCCTTACCCCCCTATGAGGACTCTGATGCTGAAGAATCTATTCCTTTAGCCTCTCCTCCTGAGGATTACTCTTTTGGGGAAACTTTGTACACCATGAGGGAGTATTTCCACTGGGAGGGCCAGAATTACTCAGAGTCCAAGAAAAGGCTCTCAGATTTTCTTTTATTTCCTCAACACAGGCCCCTTGCTATTCCGCCAGTGTTGGATATTGTGGACGATGTGTTCTCTGAATCCAGTTTAAATCCATATTCTTTACCCCCTGCTCCAGTCAAGCCAGACAGGTACTACAGAGTCCCTGACTCACACAAATTTCTTTATAAAAACCCTGCTGCTGACCCAGAAACTATTTCCCAGGGTCCTAAAGGGGTAAAGGCCTCCACAGCTAAAAATCCAGTTCCCTCGGACAGGGATTCCAGAGCATTAGACAGATGGGGGAAGAAAGTTTACACCTCTGCAACTTTAGCAGTGAGGGCTTTAAACTGCCAGTTTCACATGCTTAAATATCAACAATATTTACTGTCTCAGTTAAAACAGAAAATGAGTACAAGTGCAGAACAACCTGATTTTAAGGAAATGCAGGATTTATTGCATGCAGCTGAACAAGTGGGAAAACATAATTTGCAATGTGGTTTTGATTCATTAGAAGCTTCTTGTAGAGCAGCAGTTACAGGATCTGTGATTCGAAGGCATGCTTGGTTAAAGGAACAAACCTTACCAGATCATGTCAAGACGAAATTATTAGATGCTCCTTTACAGCAAGATATTTTATTTGGTGTTAAAGCTGAGGAGGTTTTAAAGAAAATGGAGGATAAGGCAAAATCTATGCAAAAAGTAAAGGATTTCTTACAGGTACAGCCACCAAGATTTAGCAGAAATTGGCCTACTAAACATTGGTCCTTTCCAGTGTCAGGCAGGCCACAAAGAGGCAGATACAGACGCCCAAGAGGCAGATCTCTGCCCCAAGGATCTTGCAGACCACGACAGTGGGACACTTCAACACCCAAAGAAGGTGAGGACAAGTCACAACCTTACAGGAAACAATCTCAGTGACTTTCCCCTTCCAATGCCAAACTCTACCCTGTTGGTAGCTCCCTTAGGGGGGAAACTAGCACTTTTTTCACAAAACTGGCAAACAGTCACCCAGGACAAATGGGTGCTGAATATTGTGTCTCAAGGTTACAGGTTCCACTTTCACACTTTACCAAGGTTAAAAGGAATGCCAGACCTGCCACAAAATCAATGGGCAGATGCACAAAAACAAATTACAGCCCTCATGGGCATGAGAGATATTCGAAAAGTACCTCAGCAGGAACAAGGACAAGGTTTTTACTCAAGACTCTTCCTGGTACCCAGAAAGGACAAAGCCTGGAGACCCATTCTAGACCTTTCCACTCTAAATACTTACCGGGATGTTCCGAAGTTCAAAATGTTGACACTACAGCAGCTCCTTCCCATGTTGGGCAAGAAAGCTTGACTTGTTACTTTGGACCTCAAAGAGGCATACCTGCATGTCCCTATCAGACAAAATTGCAGAAGATACCTCAGATTCATAGCTGGTTCAATGCACTACCAATTCTCTGCACTGCCCTTTGGCTTATCTACTGTGCCCAGGGTCTTCACAAACTGCCTGGCACCAGTAATTGCATTTTGCAGACAAAAAGGAATTCAAATATATTCATACCTGGACGACTGCCTGATTCAAGCAAAGAGCAAGAACATTCTTCTAAAGAATCTGGCGTTTGTAAAAAAAAGTTATTAAGTTGCCTAGGGTACACAGTAAACAAAAAGAAATCAAAACTAGTGCCCTCACAAGAGATAATATTCCTGGGTGCCAGCTTAAATACAACGGCCCAGATGGTTTATCTCACGCCAGACAAACAAGGACAACTGACTCAGTATTTTCAATTGATGGCAACAAAGTCCCAACTCCCTGCAAGAAAAATTCTGCAGGCCTTGGGATTCATGGCATCCTGCATACTTCTAATTCCATATGCCAGACTGCATATGAGGAAATTACAATGATACCTAAAAAGTGTTTGGACTCAACACTCACACAGCCTGGAAACGGAAATGCCACTAATTCCCTGCCTGCAACAGGAGTTTCGATGGTGGGCACAGGCATGTCACCTCAACAAGGGTCAGCCTTTCACAGCCAGGTAGTCTCTAACAACAGATGCTTCGGATTACGCCTGGGGAGCACACATGGCAGGAAAATGTATTCAGGACAAATGGACCACAGACCAACTGCATCTACACATCAATCAAAAAGAGATGTTGGCTGTACAAAATGCCCTAACAGCTTTCAAGGACCTTCTGCATCCAGGACAATTACTTTTAAAGACAGACAACACCACAGTAATGTGGTACATAAGCAAGGGGGCACTCATTCTTACCCCCTATGCAGACAAGCCATGACCTTGTGGAACGCAGTTCCAACTTATCAAGTTCATCTGCAAGCACAATTCCTGCCAGGAAAGAAAATACTCTGGCAGACAAACTAAGCAGAAACATCATGGATCCTCACGAGTGGAAATTAAATCCACAAGTTTTCAGCATGATAATGCAAACATGGGGGTGTCCGGACATAGATCTCTTTGCCTCCCCACTGAACTGCCAACTACAAAAATTCTGCACAAGGACTTATCACACATAAGCATGGAAAGTGGATGCTCTTTCGTTCAGCTGGAAAGGCCTACACATTTATGCCTTCCCTACTCTGCCTCTCCTTTTGAAGGTTATCCTAAAGGCCAGACAAGAAAAAACACAGATGATTTTGATTGCTCCAGACTGGCCATGCCAACAGTGGTACCCAATCTTAAAGAACTTAGCTCAAGGCCCACCTTGGATTTTGCCTCAAATTCCATACCTTCTAACTCAACAAAACAATCAGATCCTGCACAGTCAGCTCAAAACCTTATCCCTGGCTGCATGGCGGATTCATTAGCCAAACAGGCAACACCTCTCTCTAAAGCTGTTATGGATGTCATTTTGGAGGCCAGGAGGCCTAGCACCAGGAAATCTTATTCAGAAAAGTGGAAGAGATTCTGTGCCTGGAACCAGGTGCAAAGCCTTGACCCTCTTGTCCCTAACATTCCTCAGATACTACAATATTTAACTGAGATGCTGGACAAAGGGCTATCCTTCTCATCCATTAAGATCCACACTTCTGCCATCTTGGCTCATTACAACACAGATCCTCCTATTTTCTCTCATCCGTTGCTAAAGCAGTATATCAGAGGGGCTAAAAACATAAGACCGCCCCGGAGAGCACCGGCACCTACTTGGGACCTCAACTTTGTCTTGGAAAAACTCACTTTACCTCCTTTTGAGCTAGCCAATACAGCAGAAATAAAATATATATCATGGAAAACTGCTCTGCTACTGGCAATAACCTCAGCACGAAGAGTCTCAGAACTACAGGCACTAATGGCAGTGGAGCCCTTCATCATTTTTTACCAAGACAGGGTTTCCTTAAGAACAAATCCTTCATTTATACCTAAGGCGGTATCCAGTGTGGCTCTTAACCAAACTATTCACTTGCCAACATTTTATCCAAACCCCCAGAGTAAAGGGGAGAGAATTCTACATTCCTTGGACATACACAGACAATTACGCTTCTACTTGGACAAAACAAAAGCTTTCAGGAAAACTGAGCAATTATTTGTATCCTATGCTGCAAGATCACAGGAAAAGGTTATTTCAAAGCAGACCATCTCAAAGTGGATGTGACACTGTATCCGGTTCTGCTACACACAGCATGGGAAGCCTGTACCATCTAACATTAGACCACATTCTACTAGGGCAACTGCAACTTCTACTGGCTATCTTAGAGGAGTACCTACCAAGGACATTTTGGAAGCTGCAACTTGGAGTTCAGTGCACACCTTTACCAAACTTTACCACTTGCCTCTTTACTCCAGATCCAGAGCAGGCTTTGCCACTGCAGTGCTGCAGGGCCTCATAGCCACACCAAATCCTCTCTAGAACCAGCCAGCCTGACTTAGCTTTGAGATTCAACCCAAGTGTAATGACTGCAGCGGTGAAACACGATGAACATAGTACAGTTTTGTACCTACCATAAATGTAGATGTTCGAGTGTCTTTACTGCTGCAGTCCAGGTTACCCTCCCTCCATCCCCTTTTTCTTAGCTAGGACTTATCTACACTTTTCTACCCTATACTACCTATGTGGTGTATTTGCTGGTAGCTGAACTTTTTGGTTATATTTTTCATGTATGCTTTTTTAGCAATATGTATTGCCTACCTATTTGGGGGCACCTGACATCTGGGGCAAGAAAAACTGAAGAAAATGGCGTTGGCTGCATCTTATACCCCTGGCGCACTGACGTCAGGGAAGAAGCGACATCAACTGAAGCCGGACCAAGACTTTGGAACTCTGTCCGACTGCGGGACTGCCTGACGACATGATAACTCAAGTGTAATGACTGCAGCAGTGAAGACACTCGAACATCTACATTTATGGTAGGTACAAAACTGTACTTTTGTCAGCCATAATTGAGAGTTTAAAGTTCTCAAAACTGACGTAAACAGGCCAGCTATATGCACCCACACACACATGTACACAGGTAGAAAGGCCTCACAAACAGGAGCACTCACTTCTAATAACAATAAACACATTTTTTTTTTAAAACACTAAGAGAAAATAGAAGGATGGAACTATCAACAATGATCGACTAGATTACACCAGGTGTACTTAAAGGAAGGAAAGAAAGAAGGGGAGGACAAGTTCAAAAAACTTAGAAACATAGTTGGTACAGTTATAAAGTTAACAATTTGTAAGATCAGCACTAATAAAGTAGGAGAGAATTCAGAAAAATATATCAAAAAACACTTTTAGCTTGAGAGCAATGGCGAATGTGTCTGTCACAAAAAGCTCTAAACAAGATCTGAAGTGATTGGGAGAGGAGCATTGTGGGTAAGGGTCAGGCTCAAGAGTTTTTGGCTACTGTGAGCTGTAGTAACAGCCGAGTGAGTTCCGATGCTCAGAACTGAGCCCATATGTCGAGGATTAAATGAAAATTGACATCAGATGCATGTTTTCTCAGTTCCATCCGCCTCCTTCTCCCCAGAGCGCTTTGCCTTTGAGGTGGTAGGGAGAGGGTGCTGTCTGCATCTGGAGGACAGAAGATTCAACCTCCCCCCCCGGATCTTCCTTCGGGATCCCGTATGTCTTTGTGCCTTGAGCCTCATCACTCTACTCCAAAGGGATAGCCAACTCTAAGTCTACAGGCTACCCAGCAAGGTGTTCTCATTTCTTCTGATACTTCTTTGGAACATCCCAACAAAAAAGTCCCTAGGAAGAGAAAGTGCAAGAGGAGGCACTTAGACTACCCCAAGAGTTAGTCACAGAAGATATCAGTTTTGATGAGGGGAAAATGTCCCCAAGATCACCACCTGAGGACATCTTATTTGGGGACATCCTGGAGATTCTCAGGCAGAGGGGTGTTTGGTCTAACGGTAACCCTTCTCAAGAGGAATCAGTATTCCTGGAAGCCTTTGCATCTGGTCCATCTACCTCCTGGGTGACTCCGCCCGCCATTGAGCTCATGGATTTGATCTCTAAGCAGGTGTGGAAGCACACAACTGTGTTGAGCCAATCCCTGAGAGACCAGACAGGATCCTGGCACCACTGAAAGGAAGAGAGTTTTGGAAGAAAGGAGAAATGGTAGATCCCATGGTCATGGCATCGGCCACAAAGAATGAACTTGTGGAATAGTGTTCATCTGTCCATCCCCTTAACAGGGAGTCCAGGGTGTTGTACAGATTTAGGAAGCATGTATATGCTTCAGTGACCTTCACACTGAGATCACTGAATTATTTGGCACACTTCACTAGACTGCAGAGGGACTTGATTAAAGAACTTTCCAAGTCACTGTTTGGGACTATTACTTCTGAGGCATAGAGTTCTATTGCTTCACAGTTGACTACCGTACAGCCTATCACAAATTCATCCATGAGGCTCATTTCACATGTAGCTTGAAGGTACCTCAAGAAAAATGTATTCAGCCATTTCCACTGGGTGACACGCCTAGATTGCGCCTTTGTGATTTTGCAGAGCTCTTCAAGTCCTCCTTCATCAATGCACCATTTGACTGAAGTTCTTTGTTTGGCCCTAAAGTTAAAGACATACTCTCCAGGTGTGAGCAAGATGGTAAGACCCTGTCTGCAGTGGGCGTATGTTTTTTCAACTCCTCAAAGAGCCCTCTCTAGGAATCAATGAGGTGATCGAAAAATGTGGTTCAGAACGTCCCAGAGTCCTTTCCATGATCCACATGGAGAGAGTTCCTCCAGAGGCAGGGGGAACTTCTAACTGAAAACGCCACCTGCATGGCAGAGGAGGCCTGCAGAACCAGGGGTCTTGAGATTCCTTTTCTGACAGACCCTAGCAGTGCTCCTGAAAGGATACCTGATTGTTCATTTCTGGAGGCATTCTGGGGGTCATCTATCCCTGCACCAGAGAACCTGGCTAAACGTTACAGAAGATTCATGGGTGCAGTGGATTATTTCCAGAGGTTATATAATTCCCCTTTACCTACGCCGTCCTTCAACATTAAACAAAATTCCTGATATTCCACCCAGTCAGAGGAGAGCAGCAGCTCTCTAGAAATAAAAAAAAGCCGCTAGAAAGAGTGTCATCCAAGAGCTTCCCCCTAGACCAGATAGAATCTGGAACTTACACAAGATTCTTTTTAGTGCCAGAGAACTGGAGACCAATTTTGGATCTCAGCAATCTGAACAAATTGGTTCAGTATACAAATTTCTAGATGGTCACTGTTCAGTCCATTTTGGCTTTCCAGGAAAAGGACGACTGGATGTGCACAACAGATGTTCAGGATGCTTGCTATCACATAAAAATGAAAAGACGATCCAGAAGACACCTACACTTTTGGCTGGGAGCCAGTCATTACCAATTCAAAGCACTGCCCTTTGGCCTCACCACAGCCACCAGGGTGTTCACCAAATATGTGTCAGTAGTAGAAGCTCACTTGAGACTGCAGGGAATTCCGTGTGTTTCCGTACTTGGACGACTGGCTCATCACTGCTCCAACCAGGCATCTTCTGATAAAGGCATGAAACTATGTACTTGAGATTTGCTGTCATCTAGGAATTAACCATCAATTACAATAAATCTCACCTGGAACCATCTCAGACATTCAAGTTCATAGGGGCCTTGTTCAGTACAATATCAGTGATGGCCTCCTTTCCCTTAGCAAGGGTACAAACTATTCGATTTCAAGTCAAAAAGATAATTGAGAATTCTTCTCTGTCAGCTCAATTGATTCTGTAATCCTTGTGGTCAATGTCCACTGCGATTGTTGTGGTTCCACTAGCAAGATTACCATATGAGAATTCTTCAATGGATCTTAGCAGTTCAGTGGTCCATTCTACATCAGCCATTGTCCACCCAAATCAGAATAGATCAGGCATGTAAAAAATACTTCTTGTGGTGGATTTGCTGAGATCAAATTTTACAAGGCCATTTCTTCATTCTTCCTCAGCCCAAGGCTGTAGTGAACATGGACACTTCCTAAATTGGATGGGTGGGGGCTCTTCTTGGGAAAGAGAGTCCAATACACTTGATCTCCTAAAGAGGCCAACATGCATATCAGTGGCCTAGAAATGAGGCAGTATTCCTAGTGTTGCAGGCCTTTCAAGAGTCTCTCCCTTCCTGGACTATTGCAATTCAGATGGACAATAAGTCAGTGGTGTATGGTACGTCAACAGACAAGGAGAGAGCAGATCTTACCCCTTGTGTTATGAAGCTCTGAGAGTCTGGTAGTGGACGATCTCATCCAGTTGATTTCTGATAGCAGTGCAGATTCTGGGGAAATACAATACAATAGACAAGTTGAGTGGGTCCATTTTATTAACGTACGAGTGGTCTTTCAACATGAGAGTTGTGGGAAAAGATATCCCACCAATGGGGCCAACCCACCTGCAACTTCTTTTCATCTCCCCATAACAAGTACAACAGGTTCTTTGCCCTGATCCTCCCACCGGACGAATCACTGAGAGATGCTCTTCTACACAGTTGACCCCCCACCAAGTCTCCTCTATGCTTATCTCCCAACCCCTTTAATCCCAAAGTTTCTCTAGAAAGCATCTTGATTGAAGAGCACAGTCCACCTCATTGCCCCTTCTTGGCCTTGTCAGATTAGTTTCCCCTTTCTTTGGCCTCATCAAGTCCACCCTTCATGGATTCTGGATCCAATTCCAGACCTCCTGTCTCACCAGACAGACATGATTCACCAGGACATTTTAGGGCTAAAGCTGACCACATGGTTTCTCCACTTCCATTGATAGCCAGACAACCTAGTCTCTCCTCCCATGTCCATCGTATTCTTTTAGCTTCCTGTAAAGCCTCAACTAGGAAGACTTACAGAAACAAATGGAAAATATTTGCTTTTTGGGCACAACAAAAAGTCATTGACCTTTTTTCAGTGCCGATAATTAAAGTTCTTGATTTTTTGGCTACAGCTTTTATTGAAGTGGCTACTTCCTTGACTTTTAAAGTACAACTAACTGCCATTTCTTATTTTCATATACGAGTTAACAGTTTCACCTTAGCTTCCTCAGAACTTTGTAAAGCTTTTATAAGAAGTACCCTTCTTTTCAGACCACCTCTTAAAGATTCATCTCCACCATAGAATTTGATTTAGTCCCCTTTAACTCAGTCCCCTGTTGAACCATCAGCAAAATGTGAACTAAAGTTTCTAACCTGGAAAACTATATTTTTGGCAGCTGTAACCTCTGCTCGAAGAGCATCTGAACTTCAAACTATGTGTTCTAAGCCTCCTTATTTAATATTCCAGAGATAGGGTAGCACTACGAATCAATCCTTCCTTTCTTCCTAAGGTAGTGTCAGAATACAACATCAGTCAGTCTATTAATCCTCAAGTTTTCTTTCCAGATTTCACAAACAAAGGAGAATGGATGTTACATTTGTTGGATGTTTACAGACAGTTAAGTTTCTATTTGCATAGAACAAAGAATTTCAGGAAAAACAGATCTAATTGTTTCTTTTGTGGAATCAAAATTGGGCAAGCCAGTTGCAAAAGTAAATTAAGCCAAATAGTTAACTGATTGCATCTGCTTTGTCTATAACAAATTGGACTTGTCTTTGCCAAAACTTTTGAGATTCTATTCAACCATGTCCATGGCAACTTAATCAGTATTTTTATCCAGCTCTTCTATAGATATCTGTGCAGCTGCGACTTGGGCTAATCCCTCATACCTTTATTACCAATTACAAATTGGATGTGGTCTCGAGGGGAAGAACAGCCTTCAGCTCAGCAGTACTCTGGAATATCCTTCTTTATAGTCTTCCCAGGGATTCGGGTAGCTGGGGACTCTGCCTCAGTTGTTGAGGAATGAATGAAAATTGACAATATCAGATAAATAAGTTATGTACTCACCATAATGTTCAATCTGTTGTCTGTTTTCATTCTTCCTCAACTCCCATCTCAACAGCCGACTACCATTTATTGTATGACTTCTGGAAGAATGAGAAGATAGTCAGGGAACCAGTGTTCCTACCTCTGAGCTCCAGGTGTTGGTTTCTTATACTAGTGTTCCTTATTTACCTTTGAACCTATAAGGCCATCCAAACATATGTGAGGTATTGTAGGGGACTACAGTATACGGGTAAGGGAGGAGCTCAGGAGTTTCTAGTGTCCACGAGCTGTAAAAAGTAGCAGAGTCAGATCTGAACCCAATTGTTTAAGAATGAAAATCGACAACACAAATGGAACATTATGGTGAGTACATAACTTTTTTATACACTGTTGTATAATGCATTCAATTATTAAAAATGGTAACTACTTGTACAAGTATTTTAATTCCCACAGTCACAGACTTAACTTTTAGACGGGTATTGGGGAGCTGTTGAGTAAAAATGAATTATATTGTACCTTGTAAATTTCATAAACGCATTATTACAACTTCATCAACTTCATGATTAATTGCTTGTACTTTCAGGATCCTCATCACCAACTGGAAGCAGGTGCTAATCTAAAAAATTATTTAGTAACTTTGCAAATGTAAGAAAGACTTGCCATGTTTCATGTTTTGTCATTATCTTAAGCATATTTGCTTAATAATCTCTTAGCTATAGCTTTAACATACTTAGTCTAGACATCTACCTGTAAGAACAGTAGGGGAAGTTATTTTGTAATTCTACATATAATACAATGAATATATTTTATATCCCAAAACAGCCCATGATCATATTATTGCATTAACTTGCTTTTTAATGGCCTTATTGCCGTTACAGTTTGAAACCTTGATACGTTACAATTAATTTTGTTCTTTCTTTAATGTCACTAAAGAATATAGTAGTTGCTGAAAAAAAAATTCCCCCACCTCACATTTAAAATACCTTTGGCTGTGTACTATATAGAACTGCTTTACAGTGTAACATGCAGTTTACATAATGAAAGTTTTATATAAGTATTGGTAAGAACAAAAAAATTTTTTACACACTGGCTTCATCAGTATGTTCAGTGTCCTTCTAAACAATGACATAAGATGGGATTTGCATATTACATTTCTTCCACTAGTTTGCTACAGTCACAATTTTCTAGTCTTCCACCACATCGTGTAGGACCACAGTTAATACGTCTCAACTACATCTTATATTTTGAAGTTCTGTTATTTAGTCACTAATTTCACATTATTGCTGATATTCTTTGTGATAATCCAAGTGTCTTAACATCAGTCTCTGGTTCAAGTCCAAATTACTCCTGATTCTTCTGGTCAGCTCCTGGGCGCTTTTTTTTTTTGGTCAGTCAAGCATTTGTTTCTGTGCAGCAATGGAAAACATTTCACTGGCAAAGTCTCTCCTTGGACTTTAAAACTTTTTTTTTAAATCATCATATGTTAATCAGTAACAGAATGTGATAAATAGAAATAAAACAAACTCTACTGGTTTACATTGTTGTTTTGCGGTATAGCAGTATATAATGTTTTCTTTTTAACAATTCTTGTTGTCTTCAGGATTACATGAGTTACTCATTTCCCATGTTTAGTAAACTTCACTCTTCCTCTGGAACATTATTATGCACGTATTGTTCACAGAATTGTTCCTTTGTTACATACTTGGGAGCAGTACAACTTTCTTTTCACTACTCCTGTGTAAACTGCTTTTCCATTCTGTCTCCCCTATAATTTCTAATCTTCTCTGATTTATTCTTTTAGTTATGCAATGTTTTATATGCCCTACTAATTATCTATTTTTAACAATAGCTTCTTTTCCACTAAAAACTCTACCAAGCTGACCTTTCACTTATCCTTCCTGTCTCCTCCTGTTTACGTATACCCTATAATGCCATGATAGGGAAGGGTGGTCTGTATCTTGCAATTTAAACTTCTTAACCTAATCCCACTATATTACCTTTCCCTCCTCAGTTAATTGTTCCCAATACCTTGCTTCCTTTACTAATTTCCTCCAATAAATTATAACATCTATCTAGCCACAACACCTTTTTCCCATTTTTTGCACATGAAGTCGGAGTGTCACTTCAACAGTGACACTTTTCTATTTTCATATTACTACTTCCATACATACCTGTTAGGAAAACCTGCTTTCTCCATTTCTGCACTGGCTTAGTTCTTAAAATTCTTTCTGCTAGTTTAAAAATATGATATTGTAACTTCCTGCTTGAGTTGTGTGCATAAGCCTTAAGTGCATAGCTCTAAAATACCACTTCAAATCGTGTAGTCCTAAATCAATTTGTTATATGGAAGAATCAACTTATCTCAGTTAACTTTTTCCCTCTTTTTTTTTTTTTTTTAGGGGGTTTTGTTGAATTCTTTGGTTTGCTGTACGTTAAAAAAATTATTGGAAACCTTAACAATTTTATTTAGTTTTTTTTACTGAAATGAAAAGTCTGGTAAAATGTGACATGGGTTCAAATAGAGACAAGAAGAAACTACATACAAGATCAGCCTGCAAAAGGATATTGTGTGTAGGTAAGGTGTAAACTGGAAACACTTATTCAAAGGAGCTGTCACGCATAATGCAGAGCAAATGGCTTTTTATCAAAACGTTTGCCTTGCCAATATTAACATGTTATTTAAATTTCCTTACATTTACAAACAAAAGGCAAAATGTATTGTATTGCATTAAGAAGTGCTGGGGACAGAAATGAGTTGTAAATTTGACAAAGATTTTAGGATAGACATTTTGCAGAGCATTGGGGACTAAGGAAAGGGGAGTAAAAATGCTTTAAAAAGGCAATGGTAGGTTTGGGTTAGTAAAGAGTTGTTGGCACTGGAGAAGGATTACACTGGCATTTATATTTCACTTAAAACTATTAATGTGGAGCTAAGGAGAATTTGGGGAGAAATAAGCTTCCAACAGGGAATAATTATTTATGGATGGTGATTGACACATGATTTGGAATGGTAAGAATGTAACAGGGTGGTTAGAATGGAAAATTTAACAAAATAGGATGGCTTTCTGAAGTACATGAGAATGTTTGGTATAGAAGCAGTTACTCTAGTACCACAAAGTGTGTCAGAATTTGTATATTATTCCCAAGATGCAGTAAGTGGGCTAAGAACTGATTTATCAGTAACATCCATATTTATTAGATGAGTCTCTAAAAGCTTTCAATTAACTATAGCAGAAAAAGCAGCAGTAAAAACTATGATTTGAGAGTTCCAAACCAAAAACTTCTACTTGCAACACAAAGCAGGTTGTTAATTTAGGCGCTTCCATTCTTTGTTTGTCAAGAACTTCATCAGAAATGAAAACAGATCTGACATGCCAAAATTTAAAACTTGTACTACAAATGTGTCACATGACTATCTAGAATCAATGAACACAATACTCATTTGCTTAAATTTAAAAAAAAAGCCATCATATACTATTTACAAACTTTATCGAAGAAACCAAATATATATATATATATATATATATATATATATGTATGTATGTATGTATAATCTTAATAAATATTAATAATTAATTAAAAACTTTTATGCAAGTAAAAACATTTTATATTGTAGACTCATTCATTCCAGGTTTTTTAAAGCAGCTAGTCTAATTCTGCAACTGTTCTTCACAGCCTTCTAGTTGTATATTGTAATTTCCTGAAAAACTATTATCCAAACTTACTTTATCAATCACAAAACTGATTTTTTTAAAATATTTACAGTTAGTGGCATGTTTTGATAATTACTCAAATCTTTGTTCTTTATAGCTGTAATATGTTTGTAAATTGTCTTGGATAATTTTCTTTTAGTTTCCAACATAGCAACTTGAATATGTATCACATGTGGCTAAAGATATCACATCTTGGGAGCTGCAATTAAACCTCCTTTTGGCCCTGTTAACATCTTTTATATGTTTATATTCAGTGTATTGCTAATGAGCCTGCAATACTTACATTTACCACATTTATATGTACCAAAATTCCCTTGTGCATCTAAGTTTATTTCTTTTGATTTTTCTAGAATAGTTCTGACATTATTTCTTTTGTATGTGAATAGTGGGTAACTTCCAACAAACTTAACCAAGAATAAAAAGAGAAGGGGGGAAAAAAGTACAGCACCATGTGGAAAAATTGTCTCCTCTGTTCTTCTTGACTTTTCTAAGGCCTTCAACACTATATCCCATACTCTCCTTCTCAACCACCTCTCTAACCTCAATCTCTCCCACAACTCTCTTTCTTGGTTCAGAAGTTATCTCTCTGATAGATCCCAAGCTGTGAAATGGAATACTGGTACCTCAAAATTCCTACCTACCCCTACCGGAGTCCCTCAGGGTTCTATTCTCGGTCCTTTGCTCTTTAACATCTTTATCAATGATCTCCACTCTTCTTTTCCTCTTGCTCAAATAGTACAATACGCAGATGACTCCACTGTTATCTGCTCTGCGCCTAACCTTCCCGAGCTCCAAGCCAAAACCCAATTGGCCTTCACAACCATAGAAAATTGGATGCTTCAAAATCATCTTTCCCTCAATGCCAATAAATCCCACATCATTCTCTTCTCCCCTTCAAAAGCTCTGACTCCTGATAAGTCATCCTTCATAATTTCCAGCCTCTCCCAGTCCTCTATAGAAGTTGTTAGTAGTGCTAAATTACTCGAGTAACCATTGATGAACACTTGAAATTTAATATTCATATTCAACTTAACATAAAGAAAACTCATCAGAAGCTCGGTATGCTTTATAGAAATGCAAACTTTCTTACTCCATCTTCAAGACAAACTCGCCACTACCTTCCTTCTCCCTTCTCTGCTGTATGGTGCTCCTCTTCTATCCAATCTCTCCTCTTCTATCTCCACAAAACTTGAAAGTTGCTACTACAAAATTGCCAAATTAAGCTACTAACTCCGCTCATTCTACACACCACTGCATCTGCCTCCGTAGTCTTCAATGGCTAGAACTCCCTAATCAACTCAATTTCCTCCAACTTACTACTGCACACAAATTAATCTTTAAACCCACTGCTTGCCCAGCATTATCTAATACCTTAACCATATACACTCCTCCAAGGCCCCTAAGATCTAGCCACCAAAATCTTATTTCAGTTTACAAACCCAAACGACCCCCTGGCCAACTCCTTCTTTCCCATACTACAGCAAAAAAATGGAACTCGCTTCCTTCCCGTCTAAGAGCCACTACAAGCTATAGTGTAAGGATGTAGCTAGCAAGTTAGGCTGGTGCCAGGCAAGCAAGTGTGATAGTCCCAAATGAAAAAATGCCAGCACCTTGGAGAGTCAAACAATTAGGTTTATTTTAAACTTCAAAAAGCTGATAACTAGACCGGTTTCAGCTCAAATATAGAGAGGATACATCCAAGGTGCACATAAGCTAACTATTTAGGAGAACGTTGTTACTTCTCCTACAGAAAGGGTAAATCCTTATGCTCCCATTTTTCCCATTACAAAAAAACAACAAACATTAAGCATGACAACTATACACAAAGGACACTCACTGGAGATAAGCTCATTGGTATCTTTCCTTGTGGCCATTGTAGCTTTTGTAATTACATTTTCAAAACGACAAGCTTCACCAGCAAAAACACAGGTCAGGTGTACGACATCAATTTCTTTGGAAATTGTAGTTCGGATTGGATAATCTATTTAGCCACCTGCACATGTCAGGCCTTCTATATTGGCCAGACATCGAGGCAGTTCCGCATTAGAATTTCGGAACACCTAGTTGACATTAGAAATCACAGAATTACCAATGCACTTTATAAACACACAATGAAACATTCCAATGCAAGATTCACCTTTACAATCATTGATCGAATTTTGGGGGACCGCTCTTTTAAATCAGGATGGCACGATATTCTTAACACAAAGGAAAGAAGGTGGATTATTAAATTAGGGGGACTTTTTTCCCCAGGGTTAAATGACAAATTATGATTTTGCAGTAAGTAATTTTGTTTCTTATTGTATAAATAATCATTGTCTTCTCTTTTTGTGTTTTTTCATACTGTTTTGCTCAAATTGCACATTCATGCTATATTTATATTTAGACATGAAATTCATGTATAGATGGATGCTAGTTCAAGAATGTATTATTTTGTGATTTATCACCATAACATTTTTATGTTTAATTAACAACAGGAAATGAGGTCATCAATTAATTTACTTAAAGCTATATAAGAGCTTTACTTAATCACTCCAATGTACTACTGAGGAAAGCTTTGAGCTGAAACCGGTCTAGTTATCAGCTTTTTGAAGTTTAAAATAAACCTAATTGTTTGACTCTCCAAGGTGCTGGCATTTTTTCATTTGGGACCACTACAAGCTATGAACACTTTAAATCTCTTCTTCATTCTCACCTTTTCCAAAATTGGAAATGTAATTGTATACTTCCTACCTAGATCTCTGTTTATCCTAGTTCCATTCCACCCCCCTGGTTCCCCTTCTTCTGACTCTCTCCCTAGCTCCCCTCTCTTCTACATTATCTCCTCCTTCCTCCCTGAATAAACCCTTTATTTTCCTTCAAGTGCTATGCTTACTCTCTCCTTAAATCTTTTGACTTTTTTCTTTTTTTTTTTCTCAAGGTGGTCTCCTGGACTCATCCATAATTTGAACATTTAGTATTCTGTTCTTTTTCTATCCTGTTCTTACACCTCTCCTTTAATTTCTTTGCTTCTTATTCGTTTCTCCCATGCATCCCTGCTCTTGCATTCATACTCTTTCTATAATTTCCTTTCCTTTCCCACTTTACTAACATTCACAGTTTCACTAATATATCTTTTTCTTATGTTTTGTGCCCAATGCTCCTCTTTCTTGTTTGGAATTTGTTAAAGTATTATGCTATTAGAACAGAGTGTGTTTTTGTATGTATTAGTTTAGATCTTTTCTGCTGTGTTTTTGTGTGTAATGTATTATCGTGGAGCTTTTCTCCCCGGGCCTCCACTGAAAACGGGCTTTCGGGCCCAGTGGACTTCCCCGGTTATCAAACTGGAAATAAATAAATAAATAAATAAAATTACACAAAAATAACTGAGAAAACTTGATGGCATCCAAAGAAAACTGTACACTGCAAAAATAGTACTATTAAGAAATAAAAATGTTTTCTTTACTTATAGTTAAGTTTCTCCCCTCTCTTCCCCTCCAAAAGCAGTGTTTCGAACATTAATGACATGAAGTAGGGCATGTATCTTAGAGTCCCCCACAAGTCCAACAAAGTCTGAAACGTCCAATATTTCCAGATTTTCTTGTTCTGTCATATTTCACAAATATAATTATTGCACTGTAATCCTAGATTTTTTTCCTCCCAGTCTGGGTTAATGTAGGCATCCTGAGACAGTGTAGCACCTGCCTCATGTACATGGACAACCATCTACTACTACCACCTAGGAACACAATTTGAGAGAGATGCAATTACATCAAGCACTTAGTGTCATTGCTCTCTCCCCCACAAACCAGTATATCTGGCACTGAGAAGGCTGGCAACATGAACACCACACCTCAAACACTGCCCACACCTACAAACCCCCCCCCCCATATATGCTGAAGTCCTCAACAAAATCATACCCAAACCAGGGAGACCTCCGAGGCATAATTGCACACAAACTCCACTGCCCACCACACCACACATAGTCCACACACCTATCTCACAGCCACTAAGGTCTAAACATAAACCCAATGTATTAGTCATAGGAGACTCCATTGTGAGATACACAGATATGGCCCTCACCAGGCTGGATAAGGAGAAATTCATGGTTAGTTTGTCGTGTGCCAGAATCTGCCACATCACAAATGCGCTCAAGTCTCTCAACAAGTACTGTTAAGACTCTGTCATAGTCCATGTTGGAGTAAATGACTTGAGACGTACCTCCCTGGACTATATGAAGAGAGACGTGATTGAGCTCGCGGAGTGTGTGTCCCAGGCAGGTACATTCCTAGCCTTAAGCATCATTCTGCTGTCACCCAGAACAATGCCTCAGTACAAACAGAAAATTATAAGTTTAACAATTGGCTTAGTTTCTGGTGTCATTCCAAGGGGTCCAGTATCTGACATCTTAGGATGACATGATTGACAAACCATGATGCTTTGCCAGAAATGGCCTGCATCTGTCTCCCTTGGGTTCAGGCTCCTGGCAAAAGCTCTTGCCTCCCCCCTTAGTGCCTTTTTGCAATGCCTAAACTGCCAACATGAAATTTAATCAAAACATAAATTAAAGGTCATGATGCTAAATGATAGAAGTCTAAAATATGAAACTGCACTCATTGCAAGCATTCTTAGCCCTGGAAGAAGTTGATATTTGGACAGTCACAGAAACCTGGTTCAAAGCTGCAGAGATCACTCCTGCCATACTAGGTTACTCATCTTATTATTCGGACACCAAACAGTGGGCAGCAAAACAAAAGGAGGTGGTGGTGCAATATATATAAAAGACATATATGCCTCCAGGTTGGTCAAACAGTATGTTGCACAGGAAACGCTCCAGGTGCAGTTCACAATTGATAAGACCCCCTTTTCAAATCATAGCTAGTTATAGGCCTCCAACTCTGACTCCAGATGCTTGCTCCACCTATCTGAACCTCTTTGAATCTATCAAGATTCAACCCTTTACCCTGATCCTGGGCGACTTTTACTGTCCAACCATAGATTGGAAGAAATACTCATGCCAAAACACAAATGCCCAGAGATTCCTTGATTTCATCAATTCAGATGCCTTGGACCAGTTAGTTGACACCCCCAGAAGAGGTGAAAATATCTTGAACTTGGTATTAACCAACATGAGTAACCATTTCAGCATCCATACAGTGTCATCATCCCTGGTAAGATCTGACCACAGAGCAGTCACTTTCAAAGTCACCATCTTCCCTGCCACCTTCTCCTCCCCCCCCCCCCCCAGCTAGGGTCAAACAAAAAAACTTCTCCAGAGCTGATTACAGCCTCCTGAGGGAAGAAAAACAGCTTCACAGGCCCCTCCCTTTCCTGGCACATTTGTCCAAACCTACAGCGGAGTACTATATGAGCATTTATATAAAATATCAGACAGGACAAAATCCTCCTCCTCAAGGAAGAGTAAACCTGCCTGGTGGACATCTACATTAAATAAACTCTGTAATAAAAGGAAAAAAAATTGCTGTCCAGGACCAAGGAGGAGGAGCAGGTGCCTAATTGGAAGCAATCTCTCCTTAGCCTGAACAAGCAAACATGAACACTAGTGAAATCCTCCAAAGCAAGCTTCAAGTCCGAACTGGCCACGTCTACTAAAGACTATCAGAAAGACTTCTTCACATATGCCTGCAGTCTCAAGGGAAGCACCCAGATCTGCTCAGAACTGGTGGTCAAGGACACCACATACACAAATGCTGTAGATATAGCTAACCTGCTGGCAGACAGGTTCAGTGAAAACTACACTTCTCTGTCCACCCATCAGTAAAACAGGACATCCCCAGTACGTGCCCCCTTCCCTTATCTCTAGGGAGCAAGTCATCACTGCCCTCTCAAAGACAAAAAGTACAGCCTCCATGGGACCAGATAACATCCCAGGCTGCATGCTACATGAACTCGGGCAGGAACTTACAGCACTATTAGGCACCCTATTCAACCAAAGCCTGGGTACCGGCTTTGTCCCAGTGAAGTGGAGGACAGTTACTGTTATCCCTTTGCACAAATTTTGGAGCATCCACTGATCCAGGAAATTATAGACCCATCAGCCTTACTAGCCTGATCTGCAAGGCCATGGAGCTGATTATCATGGACCTCATTAACATGGACTTTGACAACCTCCAGACACTTGATCCCACACAGTTTGGTTTTGTCAAGGGGAGGTCATGCCTATTAAATTTGGTTGACTTCTTTCAGACAGTCATCAAGGCCATAGACGAGAGGAAGAAAGATGCACACTGCTTTCCTTGACTTGGCCAAAGCCTTCAATACTATTCCCCACTCAGATATAATAGATAAACTCTCTCAACTAGGCATCAGTCTGTATGGTACTAGATGGGTAGCAAACTAGCTCACTGATAGAACCCACCTAGTCAAAATAGGGGAAGCCACCTCAAGTAGTAGACCCGTAACAAGCAGTGTACCCCAGGGATTGGTCTTGGGGCCTCTGCTGTTTTGCATATAGTTCTCAGAGGTGTAGGCCAAATCTAGTGGGCTATGGCTGACCAAGTTTGCAGATGACTGCAACCTGGGTGCTGTCTTCAATTCCCCCTAGTGATGTGGACATCCTCCAAGAGGGTCTCACCCAAACAAATGACTGATGCCAGAAACATGGCCTCAAACTGAATGCCAAAAAATGCATCATCATCATCCCTTTTGGGGAGAGTGATGTCCCCACAAGTTATCACACTGATAATGAGGTACTAAGCATGCAGTCAGTCATGAGGGACTTGAGCACCCAGGTTGATAGCAAACTGACTTTTGACCACCATATTGCCTACATTGTACAGAAAGCTATCTACATGGCCCACCTCATTAGTAAGGATATGTCATCCAGGGACATGGAGGTCATAGCATCCCTGTATTCTTCCCTTATAAGACCCATTATTGAGTACAATGCCCCTTTCAGCATGTGTACCTTACAAAGCACATGCAGTAGCTGAAGAAACCACAGAGGTTCCTCACCCGGAGAATCCAGGTCCTCAAATATCTACCCTACACAGATAGGCTAAAAGCCTTGTCCCTCCAGTTGGTCTCCTACAGACTTCTCAGAGGTGACCTCTGTCTGGCATACAAAGCAATCTCAGACCCCGCCCTGATGGGACTGCTGCATATCTGCAGGTCAAGCTCCACTCGAATAACCTGCATGTAAGATCTCAGCCTGGTCTGCGACATCAATAGGACTTGTTGGCAGGACAGATGTGTCCCAGAAACTCCCCCTTTTGTGGATTAGACTTCCTCTCCACAAAAAGCAGAGTATCTCATTAAACCTTTTTAAGAGCAACCTAGATAACTGGATGAGGAACAGAAAATACACCCCTGAGATTCCACCTATATGTCACTGGACAGTGACATAGGGTGCTGACTTGTTGGAACATTGGTTACGTTCTTGGCTAGGCTTGTAAGTGCCTCAGGGCCAATAGCCTAGTAACTTCCTATGATCCGATGATTAAGTTACTGGCTTTAATACTGTTCATCTCCATCTCCCAAATCCTGTCTTTACTTCATTTCCAACATACTCCCGATTCTTCTAGTCAACTCTCGTTCTCCCTTCCTTCTGTCCAATATTTTCCATTGAAACAGTGGAAAAGGTTTCACAACTGTACAGTCTCTCTGTGGTCTTTATTACCAGAAGAACAAGAAGGAGAATCTCCTACTGTTTCACAGCTCACTTTTTGTTGGACAAACTTTTGTATTTCCACCTTGGCATGTACTTCATCAAAAATGATTTGGTCCTTCAGAGAGGAATACCTTGAAGACAGCTGGGTACAGCAGTTTGAATTGCACACCTGTGTCTCAACATTCCCTGAATATTGGAATGAATTTATTCCTCTTCTGCCTGGTGTAGAATGAGTAATCATTCTCCATAAACACTCTGCTGTCTCCCACTTTTAGTATTTTGTCATCCTGCCACAATTTTGTCAGAATCAACATCTGCTAGTAGGATTGCATCTTCACTATTAAAAGTCTAGGTTGCTTTCTCATAGCCAGGTTTGGAGCATACACACTCTGTACCCTTTCAGTTAACACCTGCTCTGGAATATCAGTCCAGTTGCTTATTTATAACCACAGAGAAAAGCACCAAGTCCAAACGGTGATGGCCTTCCACAAGTTTTATTAACATTATTCCAACGACCCAAACACAGCTCACAAGGCAAAGTGAAGTACTAAACACAAAAACAAGAAACCAGTAAGTTAAGCGCTTTTCGTCCGGATAATATCCGGACTTCTTCAGACAATACGTTAGTGTGCACAGTAGGTTTAAATAACCTCGTCTTGTAGTATCAGCCAATAAGCTCTCAAAGAATACCTTTACATGCTTTTCGAAACTCAAAGTCATTGCAACATACAAATGATTTATCTTAACGCACTAATCACATCACCTTTTTGCATAGGTAAATCGTTCTCGTAGTGGAAACCAAGGTTACATATTAAAAAACCTTGGTTGCCGCATTTAAAACTGTTTTAAACTATAATGCAGCATCAGTCACTATGATCGCTATCAAGCACAAGATATTAAGTAGTAAAGTAAACAATACAATCATAAGTTACATTAACGCATATTTTAACATAACTTTAAGCAATGTTACCCCCAATTTCCTTTAAGTCCCAGGTCTCCTTGGTTTAAAAATAGTGATAAAAAATGTTACAAGAATATTCATAATATAACTTTGAAAATAAATTTCTTTCTAGTTCCCCCTGCCAATATTAGTTAAAACATACTCTTAAAATTAACAGTTTAAATCTAGCCAAACTACCCTCTTCTATGTCTACACTGGTTTCGTATAATATAATCCTGTATAAAAAATATCTATTATGTTTAACTTGCCATTACCAATTAAAATACTATGACATCTTCTATAGTTTCCTACCAAAATTATTATAAACTACATAAAACCTAAAAAAAATTTCCCTGACTTCACAAGTGTTCTTTTAACTATAAATGTATTAGTTTGTTATTAGTTACATGTAACAAAGTTTCTATAAGTTACAAATGTAACTATCTTTGCCCAACTACAACTTCCTGTTATTGCCTCTATCACCTCTAAAGGCAAGTCGTATTGTAAACTGGACCTTAATAAATCATTAATAGTGCCAATTTTACTTCCAAATGTATATAACTTGGACTTTGCTTTTGGTTGAAATTTTTCAACCCAAATTGGACATATCTAACCAGTCACCTAAAGAGGCTCTTTATTTTCAGTATGCAAGCAGTTGAGCTTGTGCCGTTAAGCCCAGGTTGCTTATTTTTGTTTGTTTCTTCCAGCTTTTCTGGTATAGCTGAAAAATCTCATGTTTTCCCTACGTGTGCTCTGCTCTCTAATTCTATTATTTTTGTAAACATCTCTTCCTGAGTAGTCTCATATCCAGTCAGACTTTTGTTCATTTTAACCCCTGATTTTGCACCATTATCACCTCATCTGAATATCTCTTTAAATCTTCTTCCATTTTTTCAGCCTTTTGTTATTTGTGTTGATATACTCCATCATTGTCTTGTTTATTTTAACCGGGTCCGTGTGCAGTTGTCTTATATCTTCCTGTAGGGTACTGGAAGTCATATCTTGAGGATTCATTGCTTTTTGTTGAACAGTTGCAGAACTTTCCCCAGTCAGTGTTTCTTCCTCACATTTTGTAGCTGTTTTTTTCCATGTGCTCTGTATATCTTTTTTTCTTGGCATCCAGGCAGTACACTTAAAAGCTAGTTACTGAAATTTACCCATAAACACAAAAGTCTACTGGCTTTCTCTGTTGAGTTTCTCTTTTCACATTGTGAGAGCTAGAATCAAGCTGTTACTCAATTTGGAACCATCTTGGAAGTCCAAGTCTGTGGGCTTTATTGTCATAAAAGTGAGAAGCAGGGTCTTCTTTAGCTTGCTGGCTCACTGTTTGTTGACAAGTTTTTTTTTTTTTTAAATTTCACCCATAGTCTATTCTTTCGAAAAGGTCTGTGATCCACCAGGGAAAAGATATTCTGAAGGCAGCTAGGTACAGCAGTCTGGCACTTTTCTGTCATTATCTCCTAACTACCAAAGTAAGCTTGCTTCTCTTCTGTCTGGGGGACAGGGAGCAATAATTTTCCACAAACACTCAGGTGTTCCCAGTTTTAATGCTTTTCCCTTTTGCTACAGTTTTGTCAGAAACCGCTTTCTGTTGGTATTAGTTTGTTTACTTACCCAGATTGGTTTCTGTTTCCCATGGCCAAATTTGGAGCATATACACAGTATAGTATTTTTTTTAAGTTTTCCTTAAGTTTGGCTCATTGCAAACCTGTATGTACCAGATAGAACCAGTCACTACTAATTTTATTCTGTTTGTAACCCTGAGTACCCTCCTGGGGGCAGACATCCTGATGAGTTTGTTTTCTTCTAAAGAAAAATCTTCCACATAATACACTGTGGGACCACTGTTTCTGGGAATGTTGTGCCCATAGCTGGATTGTCACATGACAGTTCCATTCACTTAGAATGGAAGAACAGAGAAGAGGAGCTAATTTTGAGAGGCCTCAGTAAAAGTATCATTTACTGTCACGCAGTGCCTCTTACAACTGTTTCCTACTTATGTGTTACACATTCTGTGAAAACAGCTTCCAGATCTACCGGCTCATTGCTGAGATAAGACTTTTTTTTTAGACATTCAGCTTTGATGCGTTTCATTTCCTTCTCCTGTTACTTCTCCTGTATTCCAACCCTCGGCTGGCAAGAGTGTCACATTTCCTGCCCTGCTAGGTTCTGCTAATTTGCATGACAGTACACATCAGACAGATATGCTTGTAGTGTGCCTAGTGTACCAGTTAGTGTTCCCTCATCTCTCTCCTTAATCCTATCATCTGAATAGCACTGTCGCAGTAAATCATGTTAAAAACAAAATGGCACGACACCGTGCTAATAAAACACAATTTTATGTTAGCGCTTTCATTTGAATAAAATACTAAATGGTGTTGTGCCATTTTGTTTTCGTTTTTAATAGTTTGTTACGTTTTTCACTTTGTCATTTTTCAGTAAATCGTGTTGCAAAAATGCTTTTAGCAATTCTTAATATAAAGGTGTCTGAGTATTCTTGAAAACATGCCTGTAACATACACAGATTACAATTCATCTCAACCACTGACAGATTTAGCTATGTCTGCAAATTAATACTCTAATCAAAGAATACTCATGTTTGCATTGCATAGAATTGCAGTTTTCTGCCTTGTTACCTCTTAGGCATGCCACTGATGTCTCCTTATATTTAATTCCTATTGCTTTTGTGTGCACATATTCATTGGCGTTTTTGATGCAACTTAATATGTTCTTTACTTCGTGCTATGCAGTGCTTACTATCACTGTTCTGAATAGTGTGCATACTGTTCGTGCTCTTTCTCAATATTGTTTTCCATTGCCGGTTGCCACAACAAGCTTTTCTATTTACTGATATCCAAAATTTCACATATTTCCTCAAGAAGCTAGCTAAACAAGACTACCTCCAACAGTATGTTTTATACCATGTTCATTTTTGAAAGAATGTGCAGTTAATCAAACAGCAATTTCAGTGCAGTTTGTTGTAATTCTTATTAACATTTTTCCTCAGAAGTACCATTTGTATTCTGCACTGCTGATCACCCCCCCACTCAGAGTTGTCGTCACTTTGCTTCTTTCTAGTAGATCAGTCATCGCAGTCCCTCTTAAGATATCCATTGCGAGCATTAAATCAGAAAGACAAATAAATGCTCACTAGTAAACACTATTCCAAACAGTGAACCACTGAGCTCTCAGCCCGTATTCAAAAAAAGAAAACTTCAGCAGTGCCTACTGTAAACCTATGCAGGTTAGACGAGGAAGTGGCATTGCACAGAAACTGCAACACTGCATGGAAATCAATGAACACTGAGTACCTAATTTTAGTGCATGTAGCAAGGCAGATGTCATCTGTACTTATGGACAGAAGTAGCAGTAAATGATTATCCTACTCCGTGCTGCTTAATAAAACTGGAGCAGAAAGTTGTGCACTGTATAACTGTAACTGTTGCATTTCTATTATCATATGACTTTAGTTATTACAGCAGGGATCAAACTTGAAAGGCCATTTTGCACGGGAACAACCAAACAAATGTGATGACAACACTTAATAGGATTATACACGAAAACCAACTCATATGTAAGACAGGGATAGGATATGCTTCTTAAAAAGTAAAGGGTACAAAGGGCAAAGTTTTGGTTTTAAATAGCTGAGCTGTAACATCAAAGTACAGGCAAACCAGCAAATGTACAAACAGCCCATGGCAACAACACTGCATAAAGACAAAGATTATAAGAGTTTCTCTGATGTTAAAGACAGATCACTTATGCAGATAAGACGCCTTTCATGTTTCTTAGCATCTACAAGTGCATAACTTGTGAATCCTGATGAGTAACTGTGATGGTCTTTCAGTACAGGAAGAGGCAAGCTGAGCTAACGGGTATTGTCATAATATTACATTGTATTTAAGATACTTGGATAATTTATTTATTGCCTGGAAGGGAACTGAGGAAGGCATATTGGAATTTTAGTTTTATTAATGGGAGCACTACTTTTTTGAAATTCATACAGGTTTGATTTAACCAAGGTATCTTATTTCGATGTGTTACTGGCAAAAACTGGGGGTGGTTCTTTAAAATCAACAATATATAGGAAACCAACGTATTCCAACAGCATATTGCATTTTTGCAGTAACCAGCCTATGCACGTCAAACGTAGCATTATCAAGGGACAGTTGGTGAGAGCAGCTCAGATGGTGTCCAGTTATTTTGACTTCTTAGAGGAATGTGACTTTGTGTCAAATGTTTATGGACAGGGCTTATCCGAAGTATTTAATTGATAATATCAGGGAGGAAGTGGTTGATAAACGTGCCAAGGGGTTTTATAAACCCATTTGAACATTCCTGGTGAAAGCTCTATGAGGTCTATTAGATTAACACCTATAACTGGCACAGAAGGGAACCCAGATGATCATGGGGAGATCCCTATGTGAAGGGTGAGTGTTACAGTGGGCGACAAGCCCTCCTGCCCCTTTGTGTCTACTTTCTCTGGTGACAGTTATGTAATGCAGGACATAGTTAATAACAAATGGGGTATTTTTAGAAGTGAACCAGTTATGGGGGCTTTGTTTGGTGAATACCCCGAATTTGTGTTTAGGAGGGGTAGAAATATTAAAAATATTTTGGAGCAAGCTAAGGATACCGATATGCAAGGAAAAATGGCTGTTGTGGAATGTGCAGTCAGTGTAAACATATTTTGAACACATCTAGGGATAGGATATGTAATAGGGAAATTAATATTAAGGGTAACTTTAGTTGTCACACACAAGGTGTTGTATATGCCACTTTGTGTTCCCAGTGTTCCAGTTTGTATGTTGGGTAGACCCAACGTAAGTTGCCACAGCGGATATACAAGCACCTGTATGATGTTCATCGGTGTGACATTAACAATGCATTATACAGGCATATTAATACATTTCCAGACCGTGTCTTTAAGTTTGTGGTGTTGCAGCAGGTCAAATAATGGGACAGAGGTGGCCCATGGAGATTGGTACTGGAAGACAAGGAAGTTTGGTGGTAGGTCTTCCTTAATGCCCATGTACCCCCAGGTCTGAATGATGCAATTTCCATTAGTAGTAAATTGAAGCTCAGGGTTTGGATAGGTAATGTTTATGTGTGTAGATATATGTGTATACATATGCATTTTTTTATGTATTTTGTATAAATGGTGCAGTATGTATTTGGAAATGGAATCTGGAAATGGAAACAGTTGATCTGCTGTGGCGACCCCTAACGGGAGCAGCTGAAAGAAGAAGAAGGTGGTGCAGTACGTATTTGGCATCAATATCTATATATTTTTATATATTCTTTTCTATTCATTAAGATGTATATCCATGCTTTTTCAAGGATGATTTAATGCTTATTTGTAAAATGTTTTAATTGGTGAACAGGGGCTAATGTAATTATTAAGGGTGTGGGCTGTAATATAAATGATGAGTTCTTGCAGGGTAGTTTTGTCTGATGAAGTTTGGTCAGTGTACCTTATGAAAGCGCTTACTTGTTTTCACTCTGTTGTAGTAAAATTATTTGTGTTCGTACTTTACAGCTGTGTGGCTCACTTTTTGTTTACATGTTAGAAGAAGTCAAGCCACTGCTGTGTATTTGGGCATTCTGATCACCTGTAATGCATAACTAGCAACATTTGAAGCACCACTGGGAATCCCTTTTTTCTGCAATACCACAGTAGGACCATCAATTCATGTGGAACAACCTTGCAAAAGGATCCCTAATTACAACTGACAGTTGGTCAAGAACTGTTAGGGATAAATGATATGACCCTAGGTCATGTGTCTTTTATTCACAGCACATTTTCAATGTCTTCTCCCCTCACTATATATTCAAGAATTGGTTCCTTTTATGGTATTCCCATGCTTCCTTGTCTTTATGTGAAAACAAAGATAAGAATGTTTAAATAGGAATTCTGCTGCTTACTCCTATTACTTTTCATCTACTTCCAAAAACTGAAATTATGGTAAGGTTTGAATGCACGCCACAAAGTCTGTATGTGTCCCCTATTGGCTGTGTGCCAGCCATAAAGCTCAGCAGCCCTGGGTCAATAAGCTACTGGCTGGCACGTGTCTAATTGCCCAGCCTGGATTACATTGGATAGCTCTGTTGAGCAAAAGCTTGATGTAGATATACCAATGAACCTGCCAAACATAAACTGAGAATTGCTAGTCAATGTTGGTTCATTGACAGGATACAGCTTGGAAGTTGAAGTGGATGGCATGATGGTAAGGAGACGGATGGATATCCTATGTATCCAGGAGAAAAGATGGAAGGGCAGTGCACCAAAGCCACTTGGCTTGGGATCTAGAGTCTACTACTCAAGAGGAGGACAGGATAGAAATGGTGTGGGAATTGTGGTGAGCCAAAGGCTTCAGAAGGCAGTCAGGGATATCATCAGAATTAGTGACAGACTCATGGCAGTCAGCCGCCAGTATAATGATACAACAGTATTCATAATCTCAGCCTATGCCCCACAGCACGGTTGTGATAGTGAGGAAAAAAGTGCATTCAGACAGCAGCTGCCAACCTACTAGTCAAAGCAGGACAACATGAATTGGTGCCAATAACAGGTGACTTGAGTGCACAAATCAAGACAGAACAAGATACGAGGACTGCCTGGGTCTACATGGGTGCGTGGGTGGGGCAACATGTATTCCATATATTTCGCTGAGTAATTCATCAAGTGATGACATTAGGTGAAGCCAGAGGAACCCTTTTGGATTTATGCATTCTTCGGAAAGTGAGACTTAACGTGCAAGGGACATTGGACAACATTAATCCCACAGAACAGAACATTAATCCCACAGAAAAGAATCAGAATACGACTGAGAACTCTGGACATGTTTCTTTTACTACAGGTACAGTTTTTCCATTACACCATGAAGGCACAAGGGTGTCAGAGAAGTGGCATGAAAGTTCTAAGTTTGACTTTAATCAAAGAGAAGAATTTGATAAATGGGTGAATTCTTTCTGTAGGAAGAATATTTTTATGGGAGAAGTTAATGAAGACAGACATTTTCATAAGGAAAAAAACTGTCAATATTAAGTCATTAAAGGATGGAATTAGGGAATTGGAATTCAAACTGTTTAAAATCAAATGTGCTATCTTAGACATTTTATATTTAGAAGAATGCTTAAATAGGTGAATTGTGCCACAGAGTTTGCGATTTTTCAAATACCCCAAATTTTTTTATACAATGCTGAAATGATTTAAGACTTTAATCATGTTTTTGATCAGTTTGGGTTTAAGCTTATGAAATTAATTAAATACAACAAGAAAAAGGTGTAGCATTTTCTGGGTGAGGCAGAGGTTTTGAACAAAATGATTAAAACTGATTTATTGTTTGACTATCATAGGGACATTTCTGAGCATGTCTTCATTAGAACAGATAGGAAATGTGAGGACATTATTAAAAGGAAGCGGAACAAGATTATTAGGGATACCAGACAGTATGAGGAGAACAAAGTTTATATTTTTAAGGGGAGGTTGTTAAAAGTGGCATTCTCACAGTATTAATTTTAATGACCCTAGTTTAGGGTTGTACATAGATGGGTGAGAATGGAGTAACAAAAGAAACTAATAACGAATCCTCAACACCTAGTTCCGGGGCAGTAGGCTTAAGTAATTCAGACCCATTAAACCCAAAAACAGGTTTAGATTTTATACAAACATCACAAGCAGAAGGGGAGAGTGAAATTACTGACGACAATGTTTCAGATTTTTCAACTTCAAAGGGGAAAGGAAAAAGCCTCTCGAAGGTGAAAAGAAAAACAAGGACGTAAATATTATTCTAGAAAAGGATGGTGTAACTTATACCTTTAATGGTTTAAATTTTTAACCTGAGCAAAATTGACATTAAGATGGAACACTTCTCAATTTTTTAGAAGGGTTTTAAATTTGTTCCTGTAAGTGGTTTTAACATTAGTGATACCTTGATTGAGTTGAAGCTCTTTATTAGGAAATTACATTTTACATTGTTACTAGATCAACCAAACAATTTTAGGGGTAGTATTGATAGCCTGGTTTGTAAAAAGCGTGTATACAGTCTACCTTTACATCCAGCCTTGCAAGTATTTGAGGCAACATGTATGTCAGACCTATATGAATTTTTTTCAGGATTCTAAAAATGTAACCGAAAACATAATCTTACCCTAAAGGAACTTAAAGTTCTGAATGAGTTGGTTCACAACACTGAACTACGTATAATGAAGCCGGACAAAGGTAGGGGTATGATATTGGTGGATGTGATTGATTATTCTTCGTGAATGTTGGGGATATTACAAGATATACAAACCTATCTCCCTTTTTCTAGGAACAAGATTAATATTGCACACCAAAGGATAGATTTTCTGTTAGAGGAGCTTTTATTGGAAAGCAGGATTACACCTAGAACCTATGAATTTTTAAAAGTTATAAAACTAGAATGCCATCATTTTTTGTAATCCCCAAAGTTAACAAAAGTACCACCAATCCCCATACAGGCCAGTTGTATCAGTAGAGGTTCAAAAACGCATCCAATTCGAAATTTTTTGGACCAGTCCTTAAAATTTGTGATCAATAAATATTCACATTTGATTAAAGACTCCTAGGACTTTTTAGGTGGCTTAACACAAGACTTGGTTACAGATGACATTTGGTTTCTAACAGTAGATGTTATGGAATTGTTCTCATCTATCCCCACAGAGGAAGGTTTGGAGTTCTTTCTTGAAAGCTTAAACATGGTTGAATTGCTTAAAGAAAAGGACCTAAGCATATACGAGGAACTTAGGAGAGTTTTATTAGAGAATGATTTTATTTATTTTGAGGGAGAATCCTGTAAGCAAATTAAGGGGGGTAGGAATGGGTGAGTTGTGTGCCTCCTTATATGTAAATTTAGTCCTTTTGAGTTGGGAAGTGAAGTATGTTTTTGGTTCGACCTTTTGGAAACACGTTAAGTTGTACAAGAGATTTTTGGATGATATTTTTGTAATTTGGGAAGGACTTGAGAGTTCTATTGGCATCTTTATTGAATATCTGAACAAAACCACTGAATTTGTGAAGTTTACATACACCTACGATAAGAATGGGATTGAATATTTGGATGTCAGGATTAATATTTTTGATTGGAACCTTAGATCCAAGATCTACAGAAAACCAGCATTTAGTAACTCTTACCTACCATTCTCTAGTTCACATCCTTTTAAGCTTAGAGCTGCAAGGATGACTTCTAGGTTTGAGGATTTTTTGCATGAAATAAAATTTATTTCCAAGTTATAGAGAGAGAACTCAGAAATTTTGATTACGGAGGTGGCACAGGAAATTGATTAAGGATGGGGGTCAAAATATATACCATTATTGGGTACCAAACGAATGACGAGTTTTAACTTACAGATAGAACCAGCAGATAAATTCAACAGTGCTATAGTTATTGAGTACAATCATGCCACCACTTCTGTGAAGGTGGTTTTAAACAACTGGAAGATGTTGAGGTTTAACCCAGAGTTGGTTGGGAGATGGGGTTCGAACCCCAACATTGTTTAAAAACAGGTATAAACCTAAAGCATATTTTTGAAAGGGGATATATGGCAAAAAGGGTAGAATGTACTAGTGCTACTAGGAGATGTAGTAGGTGTTCCTATTGTAAATATATTTGTAAGGAAGAATGCATAACCTTAGGAGGTAATCTACAAAGTAAGGTCCCAGCAAAGAGATTATTTATTTAGCTATGTGCAAAGGGATGTACCTGTTTTTACATAGGAAAGACCAAAAGACCACTGAATAAATGGATTTATGAGTATTTATATTGTATTAGGACTAAGAGCCTTAGTAACACATTATACAAACACACCTTGGCACACCCAACTCATTTTGAGTTTTCTTTTGCTATTTTAGAGCAAGTGAATATATATCCTAGAAGGGGGGACTGGGAAAATTGGTTATGTTATAGGGAGGCATATTGGCAGTTTAAATTAAATTCTTTTACCATGCCAGGACTTGAACGACTGTCTCTATTAAGCCTGTTTTAAAGTTTAGGGCTTCTAAACTGTGACTGACCATAATGTTTTATTTCATATGCAGGCTTGCAGTTTTACTCCACACTAGATTTTTTTTTTTTTTTACAGTTTACTGTATAGCCTGTATTGTGTATTAGGATTCTTTAGAGTGATTAGTCCATGATGTTACTTGTATTGTTTTTACACCTTTATTTTTGTTTTATATAATGATAATTAAAAATATTTTCCTAGGTTTGTTTTTTATGTAGTATATATTTTATAGGGCTTATGAGAACACTTTTGATAGTTGAACGCATGCTTGGTAACAAGAGACAAATTTTGTATCTAGTTTATATATTTATTCAACTGGCTGCAAAGTAGGTAGGGGAACAACGTTTAACTTTGGAAAGAGAGGAGCCTATTTCTTTAAATGTTAAATGGTTTAAGACTTTTTTGGCGCCATCTGGGGTATTTATAATGTTATGTTTACTTTTTAATTTATTCTGATGAAGTCCTGATAGCAGCGGGATGAAAGCACTTAATGTTCATTGTAATATTCGTGGATTAAAACCTTTTATTTTTCTTAATTGTGGCTGATTATCGTTTGAGAGTGTGCACCTTACTACAATATTTTGGTTATCACCAAGAATGATACGGCAATGCAAACTAACTATTTTGACAGGGATGGCCTGCACCTCCTCCCCCAGGCTTGTGTATACTGGCTAAATCCTTGTCAACCTCCATAGTGCCTTTTTTTGGGCAATGTTAGTCTTCTAAAGCTTTCAACAAAGCTGAACAGAATCTGAACAAGATTTATCGTATTAATGCTCAGCATTAGAAGCCTTAAGAAAAGACTCCACACTCTAAAAGCACTACGTATTCAGGAAAACATCACTGTATGTGTCATCACAGAGACCTGGCTCAAGACCAGTGAAAGCACTTGGTCAGCGCTTCAGTACCCATCACTCATACAGCACACCATATTAGACAAAGGCACTAAAGATGGAGGTGTCGTAATGTTCTTAAAAAATCTCACCTCCAGACTTGTTTGACAAGATAATGGAGCTCTTCCACGTTCAACTTACTATAAACAAAATCCCTTATCCCATCATATCCAATTGCAAGTTCTTGTCTATATCCCACTCAGATCATACCTCCTACATAACCAGTAAGTAGTCCCCATGTATTAAGCCAAATGCCGTCCTCTTAGAAGACTTCAGCTGTCTGTCCAAAACTGGAAGGCATGCAAGTTGTCAAACATGTATATACAGAAAATTCTGGATTTCATCAATACAACCTCCATAAACTGGAAGGCATGTAAGTCGTCAAACATGTATATATAGAAAATTCTGGATTTCATCAGTACAACCTGTCTGGACCAGTTAGTCCACAGCCCAACTAGAGACAATAAAATCTTGTCCCTTACAAGTCTGGTGCAGATCTGCTGCCCACCAAATGTCTCCTCCTCGATCAGTTCAGATCTCAAGTCAGTCACATTCACCTTCAGACTGCAAAATGAAGCCTGAAATATCCTCCAATACCCCAGTATTCAGGGACTACACAACAGTTAATCTACAAACATTGAGTGATGACTTGCCTAAATGTAAAAGCCCCTTCCACATAGATGATCCCAGTGCATACATAGAATCCTTTACTGCCAAATTTTGTCCATATGTAAATAGTTGCACAGATGCATTTGTCTCCCTTCAGAAACGTAATGCTAAATTCAGAAGTAAACCCCTATGCTGGAACCCCAGTGTATGCAGGCTGTGTAACGGAAGAAAAAAATCTTAGCACACTAAAATAAATCTAAATCTGAAGAAACCAAAATCATATATGTATAGATATATATATATATATATATATATATATATATATATATATATATATATATATATATATATATATATATATTTATATATAAAGCTTAAACAGCTGCTAGATTGTCAGGTACTTTGTTGGGATGCATTTTCTGATGGATATGAAATGTCGCACTCCAATGTCTGTCAATATTTACTAACTTCCACCAAAACAACTTGTTGCAAATGTAAAAGACAAATGTGAAAAATTATAAAAATATGAGGAAAAAGTCTGGACAATCTGCAGAATTCTCAGCAGCTGAAAGAGAAAACTGCCAAGACAAGGACCATTTTAAAACACAGTTAAAAACATATGCACCATACCATGCAGGAGAGCAGCTCAACACCTCTTTCGTTATTTACTGACTGTAGCCTTTAATGACTTGCCAGAAACCCACATAATTTATAGGGAACAGTCCATGGAGTATGGCTGACAGTTGTTTTGGCGTGATCTTAAACAATAATGGAGCACCACCAAGTTTGTAGCTTAATAGCTTTCTTTATTTATTGCATGATCGAAAATGCAGACGTTCACATACCAATTCCGAGATCGCCATACTTCTGAGAATACGGAACAGACTTGGTATTTGAAAGTCCGCATTTTTTATCATAAAGTTAAGCTATTAATCCACAATCTGGTTAGCTGATAAGACTGCAGTTGTATTAAGGCAACTTAAGCCCTCAGTAGTTGAAATGTATGGCTGATGCTGGTTTTGGTGTGATCTTAAAAAATGACTAAAAAAGATGCAGCACCCAGTTTGTGGACTAATAGCTTCGAAAATGTGGAGTTTCACATACTTACGCCTAGATCACAATACTGGCGAGAAAAAAGAACAGACTTGGTACTTGAAAGTTTGTATTTTAATGATAAAGTGAAGCTGCTAATCCACAAACTGGGTAGTTGATAGGGCTGCAGTTGCAGTAAAGCGACTTTAGTCCTCAATAACTTGCAGAAGTAATCAACAGAAGATAAATATGAAGCAAAAATCTGGGATCTTTTGTAAAATAAGCACATCAGGTGTAACTTCCTTCATCCACACCCCTCCAAAAGTACTGCTATCCTGAATGAAGTTCTGCAGTCGAACACCACTTTTAGCATTACGAGCATTCACAAAGTCAGCTGGAACATGAGCACAAGTGAAATAACATAAAAACTGCACTTATTTTTTTAATGTTCCATAATGCAATTACTTACAGTTCAAGTAACAGTCGTGTTAAGGAAGACTAACAAAATATGACGTATATATGCTAACATGCTGTTCTGTAACTTTATTTCAATCATATAAGGATATAGTCTACATATCTTATAAAGAAGGGCAATGTTCAGTCACATACCTGAATTAATTAAAAATAAAATATTTTCAGGACAACACTATATCCATGTTTTGAAGCCACTGTGGATTATCCACCAACAAAACCGATCCATCCAGCAATTGGAGAGTGGTGAGTAGTTCCTCCAGTTGTGCACCGTACTGTTTTTATGGTTTATAAAAGCTGGGTTGAAAGGTTCTCCGGAATTCATAATTAAAGGGGGGCGTTTCCAGGATGAAAAGACTGGAGGAGAGTCCTTCTGTAGCAACATAGGAAAAAAAACAAGGGCGTTATTAGCAAACCTTTGCAGCACTCTTAGATTGAAAACAGCACTGCGAGAGTGTCAGAAGCTGGAAGATGGCTCGCAGTATTGGAACTGTAGAGACAGAGGATGAGAGAAATTGTCAAAATGACAATTTCAAGTAGCAGAGGGGATGTTTAAGTGGTAGAGTCAAAAGATAGGGTGGAAACACATGCTCAGAATGAGGCAACATGTTCAGAAGCACATAGTGGTCCTTTAAGAAGTCTTAATGTGGAATACCTGTTTCTGCTTATTTGTATTTTCCTAAGATTAATGCATTTTATTCCTTCTAGTTTCTCTAGGTTATCAAAAAATCTCAAATGTTCTCTGCTTGTCATGTCTTCCAACTCTGTTTTTGAAACAGCTCTTCTTGTGAAATCTTGTTTAGTCAGGCCTTCCTTCATTTCACCCTCTGATTTCTGCAGTTTTTATCATTTAATTTGACTAGCTTATTATAGCTTGTTATATTTTTTTCCAATCATTTGTCATTTGACTATGTTTATTCTTCCACTGATTCTCTTAAGTTATGTACTTCGGAGTACATTTTATTTATTTTCATGCAAGATATTCAAAGCTATTTCCTGTATCAAAGCTGAAACTTAAATCTGCTTTTAACTGAACAGATGCAAGTCTTTTCTCAGCCAGAACTTTAGTTTCCTTTTCTAGTTGAGTTTCAGTGTATCCTGCAGTGTTGCTACTAGGCAGCAACATGATTTTATTCAAATGTATAACTTTTACTTGCTTTTTTTAAAAAATGCCTCTGTTTTCCTCACTAGCATAGCACACTAATCATCTTGCGACTGGGTGTGCAGCCATTTTGGAGGTTATGAGCATGATTGGATGTTGTTGGATTTTTTAATGCTTCCACTTTGTTTTAATGTTAATGACCTGTTTATGTATCCGTGCCATTAGTACTTGTGTATCATTTGGAGATGGGGGCTCTACAGTCTTTTTATCCTTTATATTTTTTTTGTTCCTTTACATTGCTGAACATTGATTTAAGAACATTGGTTTGTTCCAGAACATTTCTAAGTCAGAATCCTTTCTGCAAAAAATTCTTCTAGTGTGATTAAGGTTTTTCAGAAAAGGTCTAAACATCTTTTTTTTTTTATATTTGCATTTTGCTGAAATTAGAATATTGCTAAAGGTGTAGTCACAGCTGGTCTTTGTGTTTCTGGCATGCTTGACCAAAAGATGAGGGTGTGCTTCCTTGTTGTGGTCTGCTCAAATAACATGGAAAGCTTACTGTAGCTCATATTGCCTTTCCTGTACTGCTTTTGTAATATATGCATCTAACTGCTGTTTTTCTTCTAGGGTTCAGCGATGTGCCATGCTACAATTCACAGAATTCCATGACAAGCTTTTAAGAATTCTCTGCAAGACGACTGATGACAGTCTTACAAATGAACATGCTCTGAGTCTTGTACTAGATATATTATGTTGGCTTGCTGGAGTACACTTAAATGGACCAGGCAGGTAAGTTATGTCAGGCAATATAATGAAACATTCAACCATTTAACAACTATAAGTAGTACTGTCATTATTGTTGCCAGTGCTGTCCATCCCCCTTGTCAGTCTGAACTCTTCATTTTTATTTTCCTGAAATATTCCATTGTTTAAATGTTTCCATTGAAATCCCAAGTGCTTGATTTTTATGGAGCAGGATAAAGATGTGAATGACTGGTGTTCTGATGTTGTTTTATAATGAAGATGATCATTAAAGTTCTGAAATTCTTAAAAAAAAAAAAAGATCTCTTTAAGAGTAGCAGTGACTCTGTAAATCACAGACAAAGCAGACAGTATCCACAAAAATAATTACCCATAATAGTATTACTTTAGAAACTGTAACCGCGGTGGTGGTGCTGCGGTAGCGTTGTCGTCTCACAGTAAGACACTGACCGGTTCGACTCTCAGCTAGAGAGCGTCTTCTGAGTGGAGACATGCGTGAATGGGCGTGCCTTCATTGAAGGTTGTGCGTCAGGGCTGGCAACTCGGCACATAAAAATCAACTGCCAATCATTAACAGACTGGAGTTCTGCTGTGGCGACCCCTAACCGGGAAAAGCCGAAAGACACAACAAAAAAAGTATTACTTTAGAAACTAAATTGTTTTATTATACAGAGGTAAATTACTGTTTTTCATAAAAATTGCTGTGCCTCAAGGAACTTGTAAAATTTGTTGCAGAAGTAGTTTTGAAGAAAAGCAGCACTTTTACTGACAAACATTTGGTGCTGTAATCTTCACTGAGTTGGTGTATCAGTCCTTTTTAAGCACATTTATTAAATTATCACTTAAATAGGCAAATATGCTGTAACAGAAATGAAAACAAACAATATTAACATTTTTTCCATTGACTTACATCATACATCACTTTTCTTTTTCGTAATTATTTTCAATCCAGCATTATATAAATTGCTGAATTTTTGTCTTCCCTTAAACCTCACTCCTCCTTCTCTTGAGTATTATTCTTTGTGTATTGTTCCCACAGTTTCCATTTATTTATATGTAATTTGCTCCTTCTGTTTTTTAAAGATCCCTCTGCCAGTTCTTTCATCTCTTTTATAATTGATACTTTATTTATTTTATTTATTTTTATTTATTTATTTTACATTTGTTAACCGGGATGGTCCGACTGGATATATGTCCTTTTTCAGCAGAGGCCCGGGGAGAAAAGCTCCAACAGAGTTACACTGATAATTAGGTACAGTAAATGAGCTAAAAGAACTTAACAAAAACATAGGCTATTTACATACAAGTACAAGACTGGCATTACTATTTCTGAGATTACTACAAATGTAACATTAATAACATATTAGCAAGGACGGTAGGCAGTATAATGACATAGAGTTAGACAGGATACATATTTCTTTATCACAGTATACAAAGTACTTATCATCTTAGCTAGTTGTTTATGTTTTAGTTAATGGCACAGAGCTAGTCTGGGTTTGAGCAAGGACATAGCCAGTGTGACTTGAAGTGGAGTTTTAGACTATTTTTGAATTGACTTAGAGAAGTTGCAAGCGTGATGTTATTTGGGAGAGAGTTCCATATTTTACCAGTGGTGTTGGCAAATAGCGTCACCACCTAGGTTGAGAGATTTAGTTGTTTGGACAAGGAGTCTGTTTGCTGAGCGAAGGCAGCTTAGATTGGAGTAGGGAGTCATTAAGTTTTTTAGTGCTGGGGTATTCTCAGGTTGTTTAAGGATTTTGAAGGCCTCTATGAGTTGGGACTGGTGAATAAGGTGTGGGAATTCTATCCATCCAAGCTTTTTCAGGTTAGTACAGTGGTGTGTTCTGTAGGGTAGGCCTGTAACGAACCTGGCAATGTGATTATAGCAGGATGAGAGCTTGGCCAGATCAGATTTGTTAAGGTGAGTGAGGACAGGAGAGGCATATAGTAGGGTAGAGAGAAGGTGTGAACAGGCTGTGGCTGCCCTGGCATTCCGGGTAAGGAAGGCTTTAATTCTATATAGGGTCCCAAGTTTCTTGTTGACTGACTTAATGGCTTGGTTGATATGTATATCAAATCTGAGTTTATTGTCAATGTTTACTCCTAATAGCTTTGTATAGGTGTCTGGGGAGATGATGGTCCCATTATTGGATTTTATAGTGAAGTTTTCAGTCGGAGATCTGTTGGTTGGGTAGAAGAGAAGTAACTTGGTTTTGTTTGGATTTAAGATCAGGAGATGGTTGGCAAGCCAGTTTTCGACTTTGGTGAAGCTTTGTTGGGTGGTAGTTAGTAGATTTGCAAGAGAGGCATTGGAACATATTATAGTCACGTCATCTGCATATTGAATGCAGGTGGCTTCAGGGATGACTGTTTGGATGTCGTTTATGAAGACTGAAAAGAGGAGAGGTCCTAATATGGAACCTTGAGGAACTCCTATGGTATTTGGTAGTAGGCAGGAGAGCTTGTTTGGCCACATTACTGCTTGTTGTCTCCCAGTGAGGTAAGCTTGAAACCAGTCAAGGGCTGGAGTATCTAGATACAGGGTTTTTAAAGTATATAGAAGTAACTGATGGTTTACCATATCGAAGTCTTTCGATAGGTCCAGGAAGAGAGCGGAGGATATTTTTTTATTATTCCGGTTAAGATTAATGTTTTCAGTAAAAGAGAGGAGGGCAGTGGTTGTACTATGATGGGGTCTGAATCCATGTTGAGAGTCTGTGAGTAGTTTATTTTGGGTTAGATAGAGCATTAGTTGGTTGTGCATGCACTTTTCCATAATTTTGGCAAGTGGTGATAGTATGGCTATAGGTCTATCATTGGATAGTTCTGTGGATGAACCTCCTTTGTGGAATGGAATAACATAGGATATTTTCCAAATTGAGGGGATTGAGGCCTCGGTTATGGTTCTGTTAATTAGGATTGAGATAGGTACTTCAAGTTCAGTTGGCTCAGACATTGATTTCCATTTTTAGTAACGGTTTCTTTGCCAGCCAACAGACTTAAACTTAACGAGGCCGTACTATGAACAGGCAATTCAGAACCTGTGTCCTAGCTGAAAAAAGATCCTATCCTTTGTTACAGCTATTTGCTTACCTGATATTTCTGACAGAGTACTCTGTAGGGAATTTTTAAGATCTACCAAGTCATTACAATCAAAGCATATTTCCAGTTATCTCTTTCTCCCCATCACACCTCTGACATTTGCTGTCTACCTGAGGAAAAATTATATGAAGTCAAGGTTACTCATGCCAAAGCATATTCTGCAGCCTGTGCTCCCACTTACTCTGATTGCTGTCTGTACTTTTCTTATCTCTCTTCACCTTACATATGCGGAAAAACAGCTTGTATACTTTCAGAAAACATTAACTTTTAGCCCTAAGAAAAAGTGCACAGGCCATCATTAAATAAAACTAAATTGTACACTGTTCTATCAAAGTAGTATTAAGGCTGCTTGGGCGGGTGCTGTCTCTTATTTACTTCCCATAATTTCAGACTTTTGTTTTCACTGAACTGCTTGCCGTTCTTCTTCTTCTCTTTCAGCCGTTCCCATTAGGGATCGCCACAGCAGATCATCTGTTTCCATTTATTCCTGTCCTTTGCATATTATTCTGTCACACCAACTGCCTGCATGTCTTCTATCACCACGTCCATAAACCTTATCTTAGGCCTTCCTCTTTTTCTCTTACCTGGCAGCTCCATCCTTAGCATCCTTTTCCCAATAATACCCATCATCCCTCCTCAGCACATGTCCAAACCAACGCAGTCTCGCCTCTCTGACTTTGTCTGCAAACCGTCCAACCTGAGCTGACCCTCTAATATACTGATTCCTAATCCTGTCCATCGTTGTCACAGCCAGTGCAAAACTTAACATCTTTAACTCTGTCACTTCCAGCTCTGACTACTGCCTTTTTGTCAATGCCACCATCTCCAACCCATACAACTTAGCTGGTCTCACTACCCTCTTGTAGACCTTCCCTTTCACTCTTACTGGTACTTGTCTGTCACAAATCACTCCTGACACACTTCTCCACCCATTCCACCTTGCCTGTGCTGTCTTCCTCACCTCTCTTCCACACTCACTATTACTCTGAACTGTTGAACCCAAGTACTTAAACTCATCCACCTTTGCCAACTCCACTCCCTGCATCCTTACCATTCCTGTATCCTTCCTCTCATTCACACACACATGTTCTGTCTTAGTCCTGCTGACCTTCATTCCTCTCCTCTCTAGAGCATATCTCCACCTCTCCAGGGTCTCTTCAACCTGGTCCCTACTCTCAATACAGATCAGAATGTAATTTGCGCATACATCATATTCCATGGGGCCTCTTGTCTGATCTCATCTGTCAACCTGTCCATCACCATTGCAAATAAGAAAGGGCTCAGAGCTGATCCTTGATGTAATCCCATCCCCACCTTAAATGGATCTGTCACTCCCACTGCAGACTTCACCACTGTCACACTACCCTCGTACATATCCTGTACCACTCTTACATACTTTTCTGCCACTCCTGACTTCCTCATATAATACCACAACTCCTCTCTAGACACCCTATCATATGCTTTCTCCAAGTCCACAAAGACACAATGCAACTCCTTCTGACCTTCCCTATATTTCTCCATCAACAGTCTCAGAGCAAACAAACGCATCTGTAGTGCTCTTTCCCGGCATGAAACCATACTGCTGATCAGTAATCAGCACCTCCCTTCTTAACCTAGCTTCCACTACTCTTTCCCATAACTTCAAGCTGTGACTGATCAGTTTTATCCCTCTGTAGTTACTAAGCACATCACCCTTATTCTTAAAAATAGGTACCAAAACACTTTTTTTCCACTCCTCAGGCATCCTTTGACTTTCCAAGATTTCAGTAAAAATCTGAACTGAACTGCTTGCCATTATACGTTTAAATTTTGCATTTCCCTCTGCAAAGAGTGTTCAGAACTGTTAAGATCAATTGCTTCCACCTGCAGACAGATGGTCTCAATGTGAAAGTAGTCAGTAGTTAATCTCTGTAAGTTTCACTCTCAACAGAATGTTGAACTGCTTTTAGCCGCAGATTTCTTGACTCCCACTCAACATTTTCTGATGAAAAAAAACTAGTTAATATAATTGCAGTTTTAAGAAAGTGAGCATTTTTTATGAGTTTCATGATTTTATTTTTATATTTACTAGCAAAAAAAAAAAAACATTTATACTGTAAGCTGAAGCATTAATATAGGCATTCACCCTTGAAAAAAGGATCATAGGAGATTACTAGGCTATCGTCCCAGAAATTATTTCAAGCCTAGCCGTTTCATCCCAGTGTAATTCCATAGAAATGTTAATACCAAAGATTGCTTTCAGTAATGACTGCCCATGTCCAGGAGGGTTGTGGATGCTATTCCCGGTAAGAATTTACGGTGCCCCATCCCACTCGTCCAGGTTCCTTTTGAACAGTGTCATAGATGTACTCTGTTTTACATGAATAGGTAGCCTATTCCAAAGATGCAGCAGTCGCAGGGAGATAAATCTGTCCCTCCAGCATGTCCTATTTAAGTCGCAGGCTATATTTAGGGCTCTGAAATGGGTCGCCCTAGTCCCATTTGATTTACAGATATGCAGCATGTTCATTAGGTCTGGGTTTGAGGTTGCTCTGTAATCCAGGCATAAGTCTCCCCTAAGAAGTCTATATGATACAGAGTAAAGTGACAGGAACTTTAGTCAGTGTGTGTGCATGCATTTAGCCGACCGTTACCTTGTCGACGTGCTAAATGTCGAAAGCAGTGCAGCAGGTTCTCAAATGTCCGAACCAGAGATAGTCGATACACAAAATATCCTCCCCTTTTTGACCCATGGTAGCGCTTGTTTAGGTGGTGGAGTGGTCAGAAATGTCGAATTCAGTGTTTCGTACGACATTCCGACCGTTCAATTATAAATTCGACATTCAGGTTCGGAAAAACTGATGTTCGGAGGTAGTTACTTCGACTAAATACATGTATTCTGTGTACAGTATGTGTTGAATTCTCATGATCTTTGTTAGAAACCTCTGAGGTCTCCAATTGCTGTAGATGCTTTGTATGGTACATGCCGAAAGGGGCATTATATTCAATTATGGGCCAGATTATTGCGGAGTGCAGAGGGGTTATATCCTCTTTTGCTGTCAAGGTGATGCCTTTACTAATCAAGTGTGTTACATAGAAAGCCTTTCTTACTACAGTAGAGACACATGGTGGTCGAAGTCAACCTGTAAACCTAAGTCCTTTACAACTTTGTGGGTACTTAGGGTATTATTGTTGATTTGATAGTGTGAAGGGACGTTGTTTGTGCTGAAGGGAATGATGATGCATTTCTTTACATTCAGTTTGAGACTGTGACTAAGACACCAGTCTTTGGTTTGTGTAAGTCCCTCCTGGAGTATACTGACATCATTTGGGGATTCACTAATTACACTACGTTTGCAGTCGTCTGCAGACTTAGTCAGCCACAACCCCTTAGTTTTGACCTGAATTTCTGAGAAGTATATACCAAACAGTAGGGGGCCCAGCACTGACTACTGTGGCACCCCGTTGGTAACAGGTCTGCTGGTTGATGTGGAGTCTCCCGCTTTGATAGTGTGTGTCCAGTTTGTCAGCGAGTTAGCAACCCATCTTGCAACGAGGGGATTTACATTGTGTGTCAAGTTCATTGGTAATGCCTGTGTGTGGGATTGTGTTGAAAGCCTTTGCTAAGCCAACGTATGCTCTGTGCACATGTTTGCCCTCATCAGTGGCCCTGGTCACATTTTCAAAAAAATCCACTAGATGTATTGGGCAGGATCTGCCCTTGATGACGCCGAATTGGGTAGGATCCAGGGTATGGAGGTTGCCTATGAATTTTATTTATGAGGTCCATAATGATGCATTCCATTGGCCATACAGATGAGGCTGGTCAGACTTATGGGTCTATAATTCCTTGGGTCTGTTGCTAAGCCACTTTTATGGAGGGGAATAACTGTTGCTGTTCTCCATTCCAGAGGAACAAAGCCTGTGATTAGACTACGATTGAAAAAGGTACATAATGTTGATGCTAGTTCATGTTTTTGCCTATTTAGAAGACAGCCTGGGATGCTGTCTGGTCCCATAGAGGCTGTGTTTTTTTGCCTTGGATAAGCCTTTGACAACCTTCTCTTCAGATATGTAGGGTGGGGAGGGGGTTGGGGCAAGGTTTGTGATATATCTGGAGGGATAGGGGATAAGAGGTGAAATTTTCGACAAACCTGTCTGCTAGCAGGTTTGCTGTACCTCTGGAGTCTGTGTGAGAATACCATTCGTCAGTAGTTCTACACATGCTTGGGGCCTACCTTTTAAGCTACGTATGAAGCTGTAAAAAGCTTTATGGATGTTCTTTGTGTTTCACTGTTGCAGTCATTACATTTGGGTAATCTAATGGCAGGTTGCCCTCAGTCGGCCTGAATAACAAAGTTTTGGGTCCTACGTCAGTTGCTGTCTCCTCTTCCATGACGTCAGGTCATCAGGGGTATGAAACTTGCAGCCAATGCCATTTTATTCAGTCTTTCTTGCCGCGTGGTGCCTGAAGCAGAAGCAGTTCGCAAGTGCCGGTCGGCCGACTCCTGAAATTTTCATATTCGAGTTTCAGAACCGAAGTCTTCAAACTAAAGCTAAGTACCCCATTGGGGAAACTTTTTCTTGCACCTTACCGATGTCAGTAAAAGTTAGTAATTGCATTACTTGTGGGAAGCAAATACCTCATAAGGATTTTCATTTGTACTGTATTCCTTGCCTAGGCCCAGATCACAACGTGCCTTGCTGTCGGTTTTGTGCTAGATTTAACCAACGCAATATTAAGCATTGGTATATTTTTGCTTCTAAATATTTTGGCTCAAGATTTAATTATCCTGAAATGTCGTCGGTTAGCAATCCGACTACCGGAGCTCACAAAAAAACGCAAAGAAAGACAAGAGACAGACCGTCAAGGTCCAAACCAACGATGAAGCTTCTCCTAAGCCAGTCGCCGGTTCGCCGGTACTCGGTGAGGCGCTTTCGCAGCCCCTGATACCCACTTTGAGTCGCAGGCCTCTACCGAGACCCATTCAGAGTCGGGTATGCCGCAAGATTCTCAAAGTATTGAACCCGCAGATGTCTCTCCCTTAGATGGCTCTGGCGCCGCTGAGCAGGCACCGGCTTCTGAGGGTGTTTTCAGGCCTCAACATTTTTATATTAAACCGATGCCAGCAACAAAAACAAGGTCAAAAACAACTTCCATGTCTAAAAAAAACGATGCATGAGCTATGTGCTCAGGCCCCTATGCCTAAAAAACAGATGATCAAAATGGCTGAGGATTTAATTACCTTGATCAGGGGTTCCCAACCACCCCCTGCTAAGAGGCCTAGGCAAGGCACTGATTATGAATCTTCAGATCAGGTTTCCATTTTTTCTGATTCCCTCTTCTGATCAGGAATTTTCTATTCCACCCTTTGAGGATTCTGATGCAGGGGATTCCATCCCATCTGCATCTCCTCCTGAGGATTACTCTTTTGGAGAGACTTTGCATACTTTAAGGGAACATTTTCACTGGGAGAGTCAGGACTTCTCTGAATCAAAAAAAGAGGCTTAGGGATTTCCTTCTTCTTCCTCAGCATAGGCCTTTGACAATACCTCCTGTATAAGACATTGTTGATGATGTTTTCTCGGAATAAAGCATAGCTCCCGATTCCCTGTCTCTGGCTCCTAGTAAACCAGACAGATATTGCAGGGTTCCTGACTCCCACAAATTTCTTTTCAAAAATCCTGCTGCTGACCCTGAAACTATTTCTCTGTGTCCCAAGGGTGTAAAGGCCTCTACAGCCAAGAATCCCACTCCTTCTGATAGAGATTCCAGGGCGCTGGATAGATTGGGTAAGAAGGTTTATACGTCTGCAACCTTGGCAATCAGGGCTTTAAACTGCCAGTTTCATATGCTTAAATATCAACAGCATGTTATGGGCTTACTGAAACAGAAAATTATGTTGATTTCTGATTGTGTAGAAAATAGTTACATGACTTATTGCATTCAGCAGAACAAGTTGGAAAGCATACTTTGCAATATGGTTTTGATTCCTTAGAGGCCTCTTGTAGGGCCCTCGTTACTGGATCTGTGATTAGAAGGCATGCCTGGCTCAAGGAGCAAAATCTACCTGATCATGTTAAAGCTAAATTGTTGGATGCCCCTTTGCAGCATGAATACTCTGTTTGGTAATAAGGCAGAAGAGGTTTTAACTCATTCACTCCAGTGGAGCTCAGGAAGTTTGCACTGGAACTTCCAATGGGTGGAGCCTAAGCCTTTTGACAAAATCAAATTATGTCCTCGCATTTCAAACAAATGTTCATATTTCTGGAACCATAGAGTTTATGGAAGAAGTATAAATGACAAACTCTTCATCACAAACTGTTTTTATAGTGGTAGTATTCTTTAGGTTCTAGGTCTTAAACTGTTAAAAATACAAAGATCAATTCACGTAAGGTTCAGCAAGGCATCCTTTATTACTTGCAGCAAGGAGACAAAGCATGTAGGTACAAGGTTTGTCTGATTTTCAGTATCTCAGTTCTTTGCATGTACACTATGCAGTTCTCTGCACGTACACAGCAGGTGCTTATCAGTTAATTGGTGACTTTTACAAAAACATCTTTCAGAATTTAGCTTGTCCACAGGGCTTGCTCTGTCAAACCCAGTTTCTGAGTTATGGTCCTGTAACTGTCTCTTCCTAACGCAACATGTATCTGTTGCTAGTGTGAGGCCCCTATCTCAACTTTTCATAGCAAGAACAACAGACTTTTAGGCGTCAGCAAGTTTTACAGAGACCAGCAGTATTTACACATTTTACATAGAATAAATGTATTAACTCTTAACCCTTTAAGTGCAGAATTGTACACTATACTATTTGTACATTTATCTATCATTTCCCCCCTTTTAATACTTTATTCTTATTGTTTAATGAGTCTAAAACAAGTCCATTTCATCTCTTCACCATTTCCACCCAGGGCCTTGCAGTCAGAGAGTCATTCAGCTTAGGCTCAAGCAAACAATTCTTCCGCCTCCAATTTTAGTAGTTCTTCATATTCAGTACTTTGTTGGTACAAGGTCTTTGAGACTGAGGCATCTATATTGCTTTTTACCAGTCCACAAATGCAGGGGACAAAGCAGCATCCACAGAACATCAATATCGCTGCTCCAACGCAAATGGCGATCAACAGATTCATCAGGACATTGCCCCAGCCCCCAAACCATTTCTGGAAAAAGTCTGTTAAAGGATTTTGACCTGGCTTGGTCAAGGCAGATACTTGCTGAATCACTTCGAGATGGCTATCTATTTTGTGTTCATTGTTGGGGATAAACGAACAGCATTCCTCTTGGATTAACGTGCAAGTACCTCCTTTCGCCGCCAGGGTGAAATCGAGAGCCATACGATTTTGAAGCACTACTGCTCTCATAGCGGTCAATTCATCTGTCACCAACTCCAAGGCGGAAAAGGTTGCATTGCTTAATGTTTTAAGTGGCTTGGACAACTTTCTCAGTTCCCAAATCGATTTTACCGCTCCGTACTGAGGTAGTATGCCGGCCCATGATATGACATCATCACCGAGAGCCATGTGGGGCAGTCCTTTGTCACTGACATAAGCCAGATCATGGTGATATATCCATGATGCATCGATTCGGCCTACTGGATTAGCAGTTTTTTTTAACTTCTCGAACATTTCGGATTTTCCCTTGAGGTAAAGTTAACGTGTGTCATATAGCTGGAACTAGGTAGCCGAAAAGCACCTTTCGGACCACTTTCTTGGTAGCCATTTGTATGCTTTTTTTCCGCACACAAAATAACAATCTTCCACTTTAATGGTGATGTTGATAAACTCGAAGCGATACCCAAAGTCCTGCTGTCCTCGGAACATTTTCCAATGGACAGTTTCTATTTCCTGGACAAAGTTAACTATAGAGTTTTTAACAAGTTTTCTTATAGAGAAGAACTTTGCCACACAACCCGACTTGTCTGCAGTGCAGTTATAAACCACTGTTTTGTCACAATGGCTCCACCCTACCCTAGTTCTATCAAGTTTCTGAAAACAAACAGTTCCGTTTTGACGGAGGGCCAGCTGTAAGGCAACAGCATTTGCAGACGTAATATTAGCCGTGTTGCTCAACAAGCTTGTCCATGTCTCGGTAACATTTAGTGGAGACGCCACTAAGGGTAATCCTCCATGTGCAGTTGGTATAGCTGCACAGATCCAACAATTAGAGACATTAAGGGCATCTGCATATGCGTACTTGATAGCCTGATATGTGTTGAACTCAGGATGCCATGCTGCACGCTTGCTAGGGTCAGTAAATGTGGCAGAAAAGAGAAATGGCCATAGCAGAAAAACAATGACCACAATAACAGTCAATAAGATTACCATACAGTATTTTTGTGGAAAAGGCTGTCGTTCTAGTGTTGTGTTTTCTTCGGTTTTCCCAAAAGGATGGAATTCAACTTTTTTTGATGCAATCATGTCGCTTAATCTGGGTATTTTTTATCTTATTCTCTACCCTATAGGACCTTACCACCGATGATTGCTTCACTGGGTTTGAGACGGATCAGTTCCTATTGATCTGACCCCCCCTTTGTAGCCAGACTTTTGTGCTTAGGGTCCCGATGGAGAGGTAAGATCTTCACCCAATTCGAATTTCTTTACTAACTTGCAATGTGTCAGATGGATCCACGAAGCTTGCTCTGCAATCTTGACTGCAGTCGGTGTCGAAAGAAGCACCTGGTAGGGACCTTCCCACTTCGGTGATGCCCAGTTCTTCCTCTTCACAATCTTAATTCACACCCAGTCTCCTGGAGTTACTGTTATTTCCAGTGCCTTAGTCTGCTGTGAACCTGAAACAGAATTAGACTGCAACAGATGTTTAGAATTTAACAGTTTCTTCATATATTCAGCTAATGTAAGATCAGCTTCCTGGTCTGAAGGCATGAGAGGTTTCCATTGGGGTGTACAATACGACCTCCCATACAGTTTCTCATATGGGGTCAGCCCTTTTGCTGGGGGAACTGTTCTCATGTTCAACAGTGCCAGGGGTAAACAGTGCAGCCAAGTTTTCCCAGTTTCAGCCATTAGTTTCCTCAGTTTAGTTTTAAGTATACCATTATGTCTTTCAACCAACCCTGCAGACTGAGGATGATAAGCACAGTGATTTTTTAGAGAAATACCAAAAAACTTACTTAGCTGTTGTATAGTTTGGTTTACAAAGTGTGTTCCATTGTCACTATATATTCTCTCCGGAATGCCAAACCTAGGAACAGTTTCTTTCACAAGAACCTTTGCTACTGTAGCTGCATCCGGGTTCCTGGTTGGAAAACTTCCACCCACCTTGAGAACATATCTATAATGACAAGGCAGTACTTCTTATTTTCACATTTATTTAACTCTATAAAATCCATGCAAATGGTATGAAATGGGTATGGAGGTGTGGGGAAACTCCCTTGACTGGGCCATACTGCTCCTTGTGCATGATATTGATTGCAAATGTGACATGCTAAACATAATTTTTTAGAGTAGTTTGAAAATCCATATGCAGTGAGCACCTGATTCACTATCTGTACCATTCCCCCTGTTGAGACATGGCATTGCCCATGGCTCAATAATGCTGCATATTGAAAAAGATTAGAAGGTAATATTGGTTTTCCTTCTTTTAAGATGTACAAACCGTCTCTGAAGACGGCTCCTTGTTTTAACCAACGCCTTTTTTCTACCTATGTGGTCAATGATTGCATTGTTTGTAGCATGTCCAAATTTAAACTTTCAGAAGGTTTTATATCTTCTACAAGGTGTAAACAAGCTTTTGCAGCTGCTTGCTTTGCAGTAGCGTCAGCTCTTGCATTACCTTTTGAGATGGCATCCTGCTGTTTTGTGTGAGCTGCTCATCTGCAGATAGCTAAACACTGAGGTAATTGAATGGAGTTTAAAAGATCCAATATGAGCTGTGCATGATTTATGGGTTTACCAGTTGATGTAATCATACCTCGGTTTTTCCATTGCTGTGCAAACACATGCACCGTGGAAAAAACATATTGACTGTCAGTAAAAAGATTTACACGCTTACCTTTAGCTAAAGTACATGCATGAGTGAGTGCAATCAATTTTGCCGCCTGTGCGGACAAATGTCGTGGTAAGGGTTTTGCCTCGATAACCTCTGTGTCGGATACTACAGCATAGCCCACTAGGTTCTGTCCTGCTGGGTTTTTTTTGCATGAGCCATCTACATAATATGTCAGATCAGCATCTGTTAAAGGTATATCTGTGAGGTCTTTCCTATGTAATGTCTGCTCGATCTCCTGCAGGCAGTGATGTGGAGTACCATCTACAGGGGTAGGGAGCAGTGTTGATGGATTCAGGGTTGTGCACCATTCAGTTGTCATGTAAGGCTGGCTCAGCAAAACAGCCATGCAGGAGAGATGTCTAGCTGGGTAAAGGTATGCTACCTTTTCTTGTAACAAAATAATTGCTACTGCATGAGGGACCCTTGGGGTGAGTGGGTGAAACAAAACCACTGAGGCTGAAGCCTGTACTGCCATAGCAGCTGCAACAACCGCATGAACACAGTGGGGTAAGGACTGTGTCACTGGATCTAACTGTGATGAATAATAAGCAATGGGATGTTGCTTATCCCCATGTTGTTGCGTCAGGAGTGATGTCATATAGCCGTGCTTACAGTCTACAATTTGAAAAAAGCACTTGTGATAATTGGGTAACCCCAAGACAAAAGAAGGCGCTGTTAACTGTTTTAAATTACAAAAAGTTAAATCCACCTCTGGTGTCCAAATCACCGGGTCCTGTGCTGCCATAGGCTTTTTGTATATGAGGTCAGACAAGGGTGCCACTTCCAAAGCATAGTTTGGAATCCAACTTCGAACAGAAGTTAGTCGTACCCAAAATGGACATCATTTCCTTTTTGGTAATAGTTTTTTGAGCCTGCAAAATAGCTATTTTTTTGTCCTCATCCAAGGTTCGACCTCCATCAAATAATATATAGCCCAAATATCGGTCCTGCTTTTTTCAGAGTTGCAGTTTTTCCTTATTCACCTTGTGTCCCTCAGCAGCTAAAAATTGTAGCAACGCTAGCATGTCTTCTTGGCAAGCTTGTAAAGTGGGAGCTGCTAATAAGATATCATCAACATAAAGCAGGATTTGACTATTTCTCGGTGGGCTAAATCTTGCTAAATTACTTCACATCTCTTGTGAGAATATTGTGGGGCTCTCACAATAACCTTGTGGTAGTCGAGTGTATGTGTATCTTTTACCCTAAGTAAATGCAAACCAGAATCTACTGTCTGGATGTATCGGAACTGAGAAAAATGCATTACTAATATCTACTACAGAAAAATATTTCTGATGAGGTTTTAGCACATTTAAGAGTGTATGTGGATCAGGTACCATAGGTGCCCTAGGTATTACTGCCTCATTTACAGCCTGCAGGTCTAGAACCATGCGCCACTCTCCATTTGCCTTCTTAACTGGGAACAAAGGTGTGTTACATGGTGAATCAGGAGATTCAATTAACGCACCACTTTTAAGGAGTGCAGCTATAATGGGCTTTATCCCTGCCTCTGCATCTTTCCTCAGCGGGTATTGACGTTTTTGAGGTCTAAAAGTTGATTTTGGAGTAATCACCACTGGTCCTGCTGTGTGAATAAGGCCTACATCTGATTTCCCTGTGGACCACAGTTTATCTGGAATACCTTTCAGAGCTTTTTCTTCCTCCTTTAACAGGAGTATTTGTCAAATATTTTTGCGAAAATGTAGGTGTACTGCTGGCTTAGTCTGAGTTACCCAGTTCAATTTTTGTACCTGTACTCCCTGCTCTGAAAGTTCCTCTCTGGTCTGTTTTTCCCATCTGGTAATATTCCTGCCCAACTCTACCCATTTTGTGTTTTTGTCTTTAGTGAGGCTTACATGTGATAGGAGGTCAGATTTGTAAAGTGCTGTCATTTTTTTAGGCAGAGAGCAGCTGGCTATGCTATTTCCCATTGTGTCCCAGTATAGGTTACGTAACACTAGCCTAGCTGTGGGATATTTAAACAGCTTATCTCTGTAGACCTCATCTGGCCCTTGTGTGTCATGAAAATACAGGGTGCAGTGCAGTAATGGCTGCTTCTTAATATCTAATGAGGGAAATTTACTAATGGCCAAATCCATTAATTCCTTGGTTACAGTCCCTGGGCCAGTAGTAATCAGGTTCTGACTATACCAGTAAAACATCTCACCTCTTGGCTGCACTACACAGGTATCATGCACTTCGCAGATGTCAGTCTGTCGTTGTGCTTGCATCCCTTGTATAGTTGGAACCACTGCTGTGCCAAATAACTGCATCAAGTCTCTGCCTAAGAGATTTATTGGGCATTTTGCAGACACTACAATTTTACTGCTCTGTGTCAACTCTGTTACAGGATCTGTGATCATAATTTTGTGTGAGAGAGGCTCCCGGTATAGCTGCCCATTTGCAGCCTTAAGAAATATGTAATCCGAAGACCGTGTATGCTCTGGTAGTTCGGAAGGATGTATCAGGGTCTGTGAAGCCCCAGAATCGCACAAAAAGCTAACCTCTCTTCCTTCCACCAAAAGAGTGACTTCTGGCTTGGTATCTGCTAAAAAGAGTTCCAAGCACAGAAGTGCCAAGTCCAATACCTCATCGCTTTCATTGTCATCCCCTCCACCATCCTGTGCTTCCTCCATTTTTACTTCTACATTACCATTTATCCTGCTTTGTATTGTAACCCTTCCCTGTGCTTCCTGACTGTCATACAGTCAGTTATCACCTTTTTGTTATCCGTCCTTGTCCTATTATTCCCTTTGCAATCCCTTTCCATGTGACCTTTCTTCCCACATTTAAAACATTCTCCCCACTTTTTACGTCCCTAAAAATCTTTTGACCGTTGGTCAGACTGCCTACCTTCCCTATTTTTGCCCTTTTTTCCTGGATGTACCACATATACCTCAGCCCCGTCTTTTAATTAAAATACCTGCATTTTCTTTTTGCTATTAAAGTGCCTCTCAGCATGCCTTGCATACTCAAGCATTGGTTGCAATCTGCTTGTGTGGTGATCTACCATGTGTTTTGTAATAAAACTACTAATAGGAGCACTGCTCCCCTTCAGAAAGGCATTTTTTAATTGTTGTTCATAGAGGGAGTCTGCTGTCTGGTTGTCAGGGATTTGCATCCCACAATGATTATTAAAGCACTCTATGAGACTAGCAAAATAGCGGTCGACTGACTCGCCTTCTTGTTGGACACACTGATTAGTACAGGTCCGGTCTGCCCGTGGTTTCCACTTATCAGAAATTCGGTTTGTAAGCCCTGTCACCTGGGCATCTAACCCTACGTTGTTATGTGGAAGGGGTCTCTGCTGAGCATCATGAGGGTTCCAATCACCACAGACCATATGCCAGTCTGGACCTATAATTTGTCTTAACACTTTTTCTCTCTCTTCTCCAGTTAGGTTATAGCTTAGCCTCATACCTTGCAGGTCCTCTGAAAAATTTGGAAAGTTGACCCTAGGGTGGGGAATACCCTTAGTGGCCTTCCTAATATCTTCAGGACTCCAGGGTCGATATACTAATAAAGTAGGGTCTTGGTTATCCTGACCTGCTCTGGAATTAGGTACCTCCATAAGAGGACAGAGTTTTTCTTCCCCACTAGTCATGGCCTGGGTTTCACTAAACAATCGCCAGACTTCGAAATTTTTATCATCATCATCTGTGTTTTTTGTTTTGGACCTAGTCCCTATTGGACTCCTAACTTTAACTAGCTTTATTTTTACAGAGTCCTCACCTCCTGTGACTACAGGATGTAGAGGAGGCGCTCTGTGTTGATTATTTGCCCCGTATGCTGGTGGGGGAGGAGGGTGCTGAAGCTAGCACTAGGTGGTTATCCTCTTTATCTAAAAACATTGTTTTAGAGTTTTTTTTCTTTCTGGTCTCTTCGATTTGCTTCCTCCAGCCATCTGTGTGCCTGGGGAATTCCTAATTGTCGCTGCTGTTTAACTTGCCCCTTGGAGTCTGCTTTTAATTGCTTTATCAATTTGAGAAGTAAGGATTTATCTAATTTCCCATCAAAATCATACTTAGTTACCCATTTTGCAAAATGTCTAACATTATCTGCGAGCTGTACCTGCATATATTTACCATCTTCTGTTAATGGTGGGTCTTTTGATGTTTTTGCACCACAGTTATTATTACCCATTTGCTCACTACGTAGTTACCTTTAGTAATTTTATCTATTACCTTCAATTTTTTACGTGTACCATGGATTTTGCTATAGTCTCTTCAGAATGACTGTCTAACCTTCTACTATCCTGTTCACCTAGTCTATGACAGAACTGCAGTTTTTCTCTGTCCCTGACTGAATAAAATACAACCTAACAGAATTAAATGCAGATGTTCTTCATCTCACATTGCTGCAGTCCTAACACTTGGGTAGTCCGCTGTCCCTCGATCGGCCCGAATATCAGAGTATAAGGCTGACGTCGGTCAAGGCGCATTTGACTGACATCAGAACGTCAGGGTACAAATGCGCATGACCGACGTCATATCCTCAGTCTTTTTTGCCGCATGGTCCGATGCAGAAGCAGTGTTGCAAGTGCCGTTCGGCGTTCTGAAATTTTTCGAATTCGGAGTTTCAGACCGAAGTCAGAGTTGGTTAAGTACCCCGTTGGGGAATATTTTGGTTTTTTCTTGCCTCAGTGGTTTACCAGATGTCAGAAAAAGTGAATAACTGTATTTCTTGTGGGAAACAGATTCCGCATAGGGACTACCATAATTTGTGTATACCTTGTTTGGGACCTGAGCACGACGTTGTTGGGTGTCGCTTTTGTGCTAGGTTTAATAAACGCACTATAAAGCGAAGGTTGGATTGTGCCAGGTTGGTCTTTGGGAAGCGGTGCAATTACAATATGCCGTCGGATGCTCCGGCGCCGGCTTCCTCAAAGAAGCGCAAGGACAAGGCAGTTAAAACTAGGTTAGAGGAGTCGTCCAACCGGACGCCGGGTCTTTAGAGGCGTCAGGGGAACCGGTGGTTCCGGCGGAGGCCTCTCTGGAGTCCCAGGGAGAAACTTTGATTTTACAGGATGTGGCCTCCCAGGAGGCAAGTCAGGCTACAGGGGCTTCTCAGATTACTTTACTCCCTCCCTTCCTAAGGTGTCTAGGCCCTCTTTCTGCTTCCAAGGCTTCTCCTAGAGGCAGGTCTAGTTTAGCTGCTGTGGGTGTCACTCCTAGTTCTTCAGGTTCTGTGCCCAAGAAGCACATGCTTAAAATGGCAGAAGATTTAATTACTTTAATTAGAGGCTCTATGCCCTCCTGATAAGAGGCCTAGGATGGAGCCAGTGTTGGGGGATTATGAGCAGGCTTCGGATGTATCTGAGTCTTCGGCTGAAGACTTGCAGGAGTATTCTCATTATTCTGATTCTGATGTTGATGATTCTACTCCTTCTGCTTCTCCTCCTGAGGATTTTTCTTTTTCAGAGACCCTTCACTCCATGAGAGAGCACTTTAAATGGGAAGGTCAGGACTTCTCTGACTCCAGGAAAAGGCTTAGGGAATTTTTGTTTTTACCCCAGCATAGGCCTTTGGCTATACCTCCTGTTTTGTCTGTGGTGGAAGATGTGTTTGCAGAGGCTTCTCTTAATCCTGATTCTTTGCCTCCTGCTCCTGTTAAACCGGATAGGTATTACAGGGTGCCTGAAGCTCATAAGTATCTTTTAAGAGTCCTAGGGCAGACCCAGAAACTGTTAGCCAGGGGCCTAAGGGTGTTAAGGCTTCTGTTGTCAAGAATCCGGTTCCTGCAGATAAAGAGGCCAGGGCCTTGGATAGATGGGGAAAGAAAGTTTATACTTCTTCCACCCTAGCCATGAGAGCTTTGAATTGCCAGTTTCATATGTTAAAATATCAAAATTATCTGCTTTCACAGTTGAAATCTAAGGTTGATGCTCTGGCGGAAGGTATTGATTGTAAAGAGTTACAAGATTTAGTGCATGTTTCTGAACAGGTGGGTAAGCATTCTTTGCAATGTGGTTTTGATGCTGTACAGGCCTCCTCTAGGGTGGCTGCCACTGGGTCAGTTCTTCGCAGGCATGCCTGGCTGAGGGATCAAAATTTATCTGACCATGTTAAAACTAGGATTTTGGATGCCCTTTGCAATCTGATGTCTTGTTTGGTTCTCCTGTTGAGGCAGTTTTAAAGAAAATGGAAGACAAGGCTAAGTCTATGCAGACTGTTAAAGATTTTTTGCAGGTTCAGCCTCCAAAGTTTAGTAGAAATTGGCCTACTAAGGGGTGGATGTATCCTTCTTATGATTCCCAGTCTAGGGGTAGATCTAGACGTGGCAGGGGCAGAGGTCAGGGCTCTTTCAGGCCTAGAACTGGGGGTTCTCCTGCACAGTCTTCGGGTGAGGGCAGGGGTCAGTCCTTTCGTAAACAGACCCAATGACCTACCTTTTCAGCTGCCAGAACCTTCTCACCTGGCAGCACCTTTGGGAGGAAGGTTGGCACTTTTCAAAGAAAATTGGAGTTTGATTACCCAAGACAGATGGGTGTTGGATATCATACATCACGGGTACAGGTTTTATTTCCATACCTTGCCTCCTTTCAAAGGCATGCCAGACATTCCTCCTCAACAAAGAATAGAGGCTCACAAGCAAATTTCTCTGTTACTCCAAATAGGGGCCATACAGCCGGTTCCTATGCCAGACAGGGGCCTAGGATTTTATTCTCACCTGTTCCTTGTACCAAAAAAGGGGAACACGTGGAGACCAATTTTGGATTTATCTATCCTCAACACTTATCTGGACATTCCCAAGTTCAAAATGTTGACGTTACAACAACTTTTACCTCTGCTGGGCAAGGATCACTGGATGGTAACTTTGGATCTCAAGGAGGCTTACCTTCATGTTCCTATCAGACTAAGTTGCAGGAAATATCTGCATTTTCGGACTGGGACTTCTCACTATCAGTTCTCTGCATTGCCCTTTGGCTTATCTACTGCGCCCAGAGTATTTACGAAAGTTCTGGCTCCAGTGATAGCTTTCTTCAGGCTAAAAGGAATACAAATCTATCCTTATTTGGACGATTGCCTGATTCTGGCTCAAGGAAAGGACGAGCTTCTTCGTCATTTGGAATATGTGATAGCAGTGCTAAGATGCCTGGGGGATTCTGTGAACGAAATAAAGTCCAGTCTAGTACCCTCTCAAGACATGTGCTTTCTGTGTGTAAGACTGAATACAGCATCCCAGATGGCCTTTCTAACCCCGGACAAACAAAAGAATCTTTCCCTTTACTTCCATCATCTTTCTCTTCAGTCCGGGCTGACTGCAAGGACAGTCCTTCAAGCCTTAGGGTTCATGGCATCTTGTATTCTGGTGCTTCCCAATGCCAAACTGCATATGAGGAAGTTGCAATGGTATCTCAAAAATTTATGGACTCAGCACTGCCAGGATCTGGACACTGTCATTCAAATAATACCTTGCATTCAAAAGGAATTTTTGTGGTGGGCTCAGGAATGTCACCTAAACAAGGGACTCTCTGTGACCGGCCAGAGGCGAGTCAGATTCTAACAACAGATGCCTCAGACAAAGCTTGGGGAGCTCATCTAAACGGAAAGTGGATACAAGACAAGTGGCCTGTCAGACTACTGCATCTACATATCAATTTGAAGGAGATGTTAGCAGTCCAGTTTGCATTAATAGCTTTCAAGGATTTACTTCTTCCAGGGCAGGTGTTGATTCTAACAGACAACACAACTGTCATGTGGTACATCAACAAGCAAGGGGAACACATTCTTATCCTCTATGCAGGCAAGCAATGATTTTGTGGGAGACTGCTCTCAGTTTACAACTAAGTCTTCAGGCAAGGTTTCTGCCGGAGCACAGAACTCCTTAGCAGATGTGTTAAGCAGACAAATCATGGATCCCCACGGTGGAAACTGGATCTTCATGTATTTCAGAAATTGACAGTGTCCTGGGGAACTCCAGACATAGATCTGTTCGCTTCTCCACTAAACCACCAGCTGCCAAAGTTTTGCACGAAGAGGTTTCATCCCACAGCTTGGAAAGTGGATGCTCTTTCTTTCAGTTGGACAAATCTTCATGTGTATGCCTTTCCACCTCTGCCTCTCCTCCCAAAGGTACTTCTGAAGGTCAGACAGGACAAGCCAAGGATGATTTTGATAGCTCCAGATTGGCCTCGACAGCACTGGTACCCATTACTGAGAAGTCTAGTACGGAAGCCTCCATGGCCTTTGCCTTTGATTCCACATCTGTTGTCCCAGGAGGACAGCCATCTGCTCAATGTCAAGCTTCACTCTCTTCACCTAACAGCCTGGCATATTCTGTTTTAAACCATAGAGGGTCTCAACTTCCACAACAAGTTTTAAATGTGATTTTGGAAGCTAGAAGGCCTAGTACAAGGAAAGTGTACGCAGATAAATGGAAGAGATTTTTGTTTTGGAGTGCAGCTAAGGATTTGGATGTTTCTGAGCCTGATTTAAGTGTGGCTCTTCAATATCTTACTGAGTTATTGGACAAAGGTTTGTCCTTCTCTTCTATTAAGATTCATGCTGCAGCAATTTCAGCTCACTATGACTGTGACCCACCATTGTTTTCTCATCCTTTGTTCAAGCAATTTCTTAGAGGGGCAAAGAATATAAGACCCCCACGAAGAGCTCCTACTCCTGCTTGGGATCTCAATTTTGTGTTGGAGAAACTCACTCTACAACCTTTTGAGCCTGCAGCGACTGCTGAGTTGAAATATTTGTCATGGAAGACTGCTTTTTTGTTGGCCATTACCTCTGCAAGAAGGGTTTCTGAATTGCAGGCCCTTATGGCAGTTGAGCCTTTCTTAATTTTTCATAAGGACAGGGTATCTTTGCACTAATCCTTCCTTTATGCCTAAAGTGGTTTCTAGTGTGGCTTTAAACCAAACTATTCATTTGCCTACTTTTTATGCGAATCCCCAAAATAAAGGGGAAAAGATTTTGCACACTTTAGATGTACACAGGCAGTTGCGATATTATTTGGACAGAACTAAAGGGTTCAGACAATCTCAGCAGTTATTAGTTTCTTTTGCTTTGTGCTCTCAGGGCAAGCCCGTGTCAAAACAAACTATTTCTAAGTGGATTGGATTTTGCATTGCCTTCTGTTATTCCCATCATGGCAAAGAGATTCCAGCTGGGATTAGGCCTCATTCCACTAGGGCTACTGCCACTTCAACAGCTTTTTTGAGGGGGGTGGCAACTAAGGATATTTTGGAGGCAGCCACTTGGAGTTCAGTGCATACCTTTTCTAGGCATTACCACCTTCCACTGTACTCTAAATCCAGGGCTGGTTTTGCCACTGCCGTGTTGCAGGGCATTTTGGCAGCTCCTGCTTCTATTTGATTTGGCCATCCTCCCTTACCTCTGCTTTGGGATTCTACCCAAGTGTTAGGACTGCAGCAATGTGAGATGAAGAACATAGTACAGTTTTGTACCTACCATAAATGTAGATGTTCGAAGATCCACATTGCTGCAGTCCAATTTACCCTCCCTCCTTCCCCTCTGTAGTGTGAGGTGGTTGTGTGGGTTGAGTTATCCATCTGAGGTATATCGTGCATATTGTATATATGTTGTATATATTGTACATATTTTTGGTATTAGGCTGGTTGGTTGTTTAGTTGTTGTCTTTGGGTTTGGACCTTTCTTTTTAGGGTCTTCTGACATCTGGGGCAAGAAAAGACTGAGGATATGACGTCGGTCATGCGCATTTGTACCCTGACGTTCTGATGTCAGTCAAATGCGCCTTGACCGACGTCAGCCTTATACTCTGATATTCGGGCCGATCGAGGGACAGCGGACTACCCAAGTGTTAGGACTGCAGCAATGTGGATCTTCGAACATCTACATTTATGGTAGGTACAATACTGTACTTTTTCCTGTCCCTGACTGAATAAAATACAATCTAACAGAAAATGCAGTTTCCTGTCCCTGACTGAATAAAATACAATCTAATCTCTCCTCCTACCTCCCAACACTACAACCTGCGAGAGATGCACTTACATAGTCAAACTGGAAGCAAAGCTCTCTCCGGTCAAGACTGTGCTAGACAGTCAAAAGGAGAAGGCTAACACCTGCATTACACCTCTAGCAACTCATAGCCCTTCAAAACCCACAGCATCAACTCCCACACATAGCAACACTAAACCCACATATGCGGATGCCCTTAACATTAACCTGTCCAAGCCACAAGGATCTCCGAAGCCGAAACGCAAACAAACACCAGTCACAACCAAAGTGACACACAGCTCACAACACCAGAGTGGCACCCAACAACAGCCCCTAAGGCAAGACAATGTACCCAACACTTTAGTCATAGGTGACTCTATAGTTAGGCACAGTGATGTCCCACTCACCAGGCTGAACAAGGAGAAAATTACAGTCAGCTGCCTGTCGGGTGCCAGGATTCACCACATAACGCATGCACTCAAGTCACTCCACAACAAGTACAAATACGACTCTGTTATTGTCCATGCTGGAGTTAATGACTTGAGACGTACCTCCCTGGACTACATGAAAAGAGACATGGAAGAGCTCTTGGATCATGTGACCCAGGCAGGTATGACCCTAGCCCTGAGTAGCATCCTGCCTTTGCCCAGAATGATACCACAGTATAAGTACAAAATGATTGACTTCAACAATTGGCTAAGCTTCTGGTGTTATTCAAAGGGGATCCAGTATTTGTCTGCCTGGGAAGACATGATCGACAAACCACGATGATTTGCCAGAGATGGTCTGCACCTGTCACCCCTGGGATTCAGGTTACTTGCTAAAGCTCTTGCCACCCCTATAGTGCCTTTTTTAAGCAAGGTTCAAAGGATAAAACCACCACCGTAACAGATACAAGCATGCAAAATCTGAAGGTAATGCTACCCAATGCTAGAAGTCTAAACCTCAAAATGCACTCTCTCGAGGCACTCCTAAAAATGGAGAACATCGATATCTGTGCAGTGATTGAGACCTGGTTCAAGGCTCCGGAGAGCACCCCTGCAGTACCAGGCTACAATTCTTACCACACTTTTTGGCCGCAAAACCAAGACCGAAACACTAAAGGTGGAGGAGTGTCCATATTCACCAAGGATATTCACACCTCCAGGCTAGTTGCCCAACACAATGCATCTGAAATTCTCCAGGTGCAACTAACACTAGGTAAGACTGCAATCCAAATTGTAGCTTGCTACAGATCCACCACCATACCCCAAGATTCTCACTACACCTTCCTAAAAATACTGGAAAATATTAAGATACAACCAAACGCCCTAATACTAGGTCATTTCAACTACCCTACCATTAATTGGGAAAACTACTCCTTTTCCCAACGGTTCTTGGAATTCATAAATTCCAACGCCCTGGATCAACTAATCCATTGTCCCACCAGGGGCTCCAGTATCCTAGACCTGGTCATTACCAACATGGGAGATAGATGCTCCACACCAGTGGTCACCCCCTCATTGGTCAGGGCTGACCATAAGCAAATCACCCTTGACATCCACATCCCACCCCCACCCCCCAGTAAGGAAACCCCCTTAAAAAACTTCTCCAAAGCCAACTTCATGCTACTGAAGTCAGAAGTGACAAACTTCACAACACCCATGCAGACAGGATCTGGAAGTTCGATTGCAGAATCCTACACTAAGGCACTGTACGAGCACATCCACTCGTGCATGGATCGTGCCATCCCAAATAGAACCAAGATGCTCTTCTCCAAAAAAAGGAAGCCAATCTGGTGGTCCCCTGTTTTAAACAAACTATACAACAGAAGGAAGAAACTGTTGCAGAAAAGTGGAAAATCCCAGGATGCAAAAAACTCCCTCACCAGCCTCAGTAAGAAGCTGAGATCCCTCATAAAATCCTCAAAAGCTAGTTACGAAAATAAAATTGCCAAAGATCCCAAAGACAACCACAAGGCATTCTATAGTTATGTCAAGAATCTAAATGGCAATGCTCAGATCTGCTCTGAACTACAACAGAATGGCATTAAATATACTGATCCCAAAGATATTGCCAATATCCTGGCAGATCGATTTAGTGCCAACTTCACTCCCCTCTCACCCCCTAAAGGGCCCATCTCAATACCAAAATATTGCCAAATTCCGATAATCACAGCCACACAGGTAGAAACAGCACTCTCCAAAGCTAAGAATACAGCATCCATGGGACCAGATGACATCCCAGGCTGTGTACTACATGAACTACAAAATGAACTGGCACCCCACTTAAGTGTCATGTTTAATCATAGCCTCACCTCAGGCTTAGTGCCCACTGAGTGGCGCACAGCTACAGTTATCCCGCTCCACAAGGGAGGATCCACCTTGGATCCCGGGAACTACCATCCCATCAGTCTGACAAGCCTGATCTGCAAGGGCATGGAACGCATTATCATGGAACTTATAAACAAAGACATTGGCAACCTCCAGACACTGGACCCCACCCAGTTTGGGTTTGTGAAGGGCCGATCTTGTCTCCTGAATCTGATTGACTTCTTCGAATCGATCTCCAGAGCTGTGGACGAGGGTAAGGAGGTCCACACAGCCTATCTGGACCTCGCCAAGGCCTTCGACACCATCCCACTCTCTGGAATCATAGATAAACTTACTAAGCTGGGCATAAATCCCTACGTCACTCGATGGGTTGCCAACTGGCTTACTGACAGAACCCAGACTGTAAAAGTAGCCAACTCTAAATCCAGCTTCAGACAAGTGACAAGTGGAGTATCTCTGGGTTCAGTCCTGGGACCACTCTTGTTTGGCATCTACTTCTCTGAAGTACAGGCCAACATTAAGGGACTCTGGCTAACAAAGTTTGCAGATGACTGCAAACTGGGAGCCATTATTGAATCTCCAAATGATGTGGATATTCTACAAAAGGGCCTTACAGGAACAGATGCCTGGTGCCAGAGCCATGGGCTCAAGCTTAATGCCAAGAAATGTATAGTCATCCCCTTTGGAAAAAAACATGTACCCATGAACTACCACATAGGTGGCAGGACACTAAACATCGAAAGTGTGATGAGAGACTTAGGGACACAAGTGGACAGTGGTCTCACTTTCGATAACCACATCGCCACAACAGTCAGGAAATCCTTCTACATGGCACACCTCATCACTAAGGGCTTTTCATCCAGAAAAAAGGAGGTCATTGTCCCACTGTAGTCATCCCTCATTAGACCCATTATAGAGTATAATGCCGTATTTGGGATGGACCTCACAAGATATCTGCAACAGCTGGAAAGGCCACAGAAATACCTCACTAAAAGAATCACAAGCCTAAAGCAGATTCCATATGCTGACCGTCTAAAAAAAACTCCAGCTATACTCTGTGGCATATCGTCTACTCAGAGGCGATCTCTGCTTAACATACAAGACCATGTCAAACCCTGAGCTGTTGGACATGCTCCACTTAAAGAAATCCCAATCCCTCAGAGCCACACGCTCCAGGAATCTAAACCTTATCATCAGAATGAACAAAACATGCTGGAGGGATAGGTTCCTGACCCAGAGACTCCCCATACTCTGGAATAGACTGCCCATACATGTCAAGCAGAGCACCTTATTGGCCCTCTTCAAAAGGAACCTTGATGATTGGATGGGAGATAGGAAATTCACCCCAGGGATCATGTCAGTCGCCCTGCTAGACAGGGGCCCAGAGAAGTAAATATTGTGGAAAAAAATTTCCAGGGAATTGTTATGGCTAGGCTTTCATAGGCCTTAGGGTCGATAGCCTAGTACCAACCTATGAACAGAATAGAATGCAGTTTTCTGTCCCTGACTGAATAAAATACATTCTAACAGAATAAAATGCAGTTTTCTGTCCCTGACTGAATAAAATACAATCTAACAGAATAAAATGCAGTTTTCCTGTCCCTGACTGAACAAAACAGTCTAACAGAAATAAATTAACTTGCCTGTCCCTGACTGAATAAAACAGAATAGCAAAACCCACCTTACGTGAACCTACGTGATTGACCACTGATTCGCGGATACCCGTCCTTCATTCGCAGATCAGAAGGTGACTGGCCTCTTTTGACGACAGTTCAGTCGGAGGTCTTTATATTGCAGAAGAACTGATTTGGTTTCTTCCCCGTATGGTTTCATCCACCTGGCCGTCTGATCCGAGGTGAAGAGAGGGCTCTGGCTCGAAGGACCAATCTGTTAAAGAAAATACAAAGATCAATTCACGTAAGGTTTAGCAAGGCATCCTTTATTACTTGCAGCAAGGAGACAAAGCATGTAGGTACAAGGTTTGTCTGATTTTCAATAGCTCAGCCTGCTGTTTTATACAGTTCTTTGCACGCACGTACACTATACAGTTCTATGCACGTACGCAGCAGGTGCTTATCAGTTAATTGCTGACTTTTACAAAAACATCTTTCAGAATTTAGCTTGCCCTGTCAAACCCAGTTTCTGAGC